>NW_017842060.1:6517509-6544200 GCF_001891065.2 Hippocampus comes | reverse complement strand
GGGGGGGGTTGCGGGTGTCAAGGGGGCTAACCTGGCTTTGTTAACCCACGTGGCTGCTTGAAAGCCACGTGATTCGTCGTGGGATCCTATTTGCATTGTCGAGGGTGAGGCGGGAAAGCCTTGGGACGAGAGAGGCGCATGCATGAGCGCACGGCCAAAAACAACCAAACAAGAATAAGAAAGAAAAACAAAAAGAGAAGAGGGCGTCTGTTTTTTTCCTCACACGACGGCCTGTTTGGTCGTCCTCCGTGTCTCTCACACACACACAAACAAACACACACAATCCCAATGTCATGTACGGCCTGTCCACTGCCATTAGACTAATTAAGTAAGCTTTAAATAGGCGGTTCCGCCAAGTTTACGAGAGGTCTTTTTTGGACACCCCCTTAGCGTCACACGATTTATTCTTGTGTTTTGTTGTGTTTTTTTTTTTTTTGAGAGGGGGGGCGTTCTTGGTTTCATTTTTATTCTTGATGTTTTCTTTGGGTGCAGGCGAGGGCAGGTGCATGCCTGCGTGCCTTGCGGGGGCCTGCTGGCACACGAGCGTTGGTCCGCGTCAAGGCGCACGCGAGGAGCCGCCACTGGAGACCCCTTTTTGGAGGGGGCTCAATTTGTATCCTATTATCCTATAAGAAAATGTCCATTCAGTGCCTTGAATAGTTTCATTGGCCTAAATTTTAATAATGCTCTGCGAAGAAAGGGAGAAATAAAGAAGAATGCAGCTGGTGGGAGCGCGCATTATCCGCCGTCACCTGCGAGATGGATAGCCTGGAGACCCCTATTCATTTGCCTAATTTCGGTCAACTTAACAAACTTTGGGAGAAATTATACTGCCATTGTTGCGAGGGGTGAGGCCTTCTGATCGAATTAACAGCGTGTTTTGATCCGGTAAATGTCATTAGAAAGCGAGAAACAATCGCGTTTCAAGGCGCCCGGGGAATGCGCCAACGCGGGGACGCCAAGGCGCAAAGTGCACAAAGGCGGCTGCTGAAGGCCCTCAAAGTTTTTCCCCTCTCCAAACAAAGGGCATTATTTTATACTTGAATACATTTCGTACAACAATTGGCTGTTTGCTTCAAACATATCTGCAGCAGCAAGGTTAACAACAGGTTTATTGTGTGCGTGCACCCGGACGGCTCTCATGCGTCAAAACAAGACGGCTCGCATGCAGTCTCGCCTTTTCACGGAGCTTTTCATGCACCCCCACCCAGGCCCCCACCCCTCAAAAAAAATAAAATAAAAGAACCGCTAGTCTATATTTGATCCCGCGAGCGATGTCAAAGAATTAAAATGAAAAAAGATTGAAAAAGAGCATGGGGAGATCGTGAAAGAAAAGCCTCAGCAGACGTCTGGAGAGTTTTGGAGAGAGCTTCTTTTTCCGGGAGCACCATGGAGAGAAAGGCGCGAGCGAGCGCGAAGAGGGCATAAAATCCAATTACTTAACTGTGCACTTGTTTAAAAACACTTTCCCCCCCCCTTTTATTTCAATGTGTTTGTACTTTCCAATGTGCACTTGTTGCACTCGTGTGTGTGTGTGTGCCGCACAACTGGAAGCATCTGCTCGCCCGCTTTGGTGGAAAAACGCCAAAGCTGCATGCAGCCGAATAACGCGCCGCCAGTTTCGTGTGGAGTTCTCACTGCAAAGTCTTTGATCACCATGAACTTCGTGAATTATGATCTACATATCGCACGCTTTTGCAAATATTGTCCTTTCCCCAAAATATATTTTATAAGGACTAGCTGTAAAACCATTTGGACCTGGCTTGCTACCATATATTTACAAATGAAGTTAGTCAATGTATAGAATGTTATATTCATCCCCTCACCTTTTGAATTTAATAATAATAGTAAATGAATACTAAATTAATTAATTAGCATTCGTAGTGGCAAATGCATTTTTCCTATATGACAGCTTGACCGACATTTTAAACGGCAGTTTTCTCATCTTGAAATGCAATTGGCCCTAATTTCTCATAAAACCATTCCTCAAACTGTAAATTTGGCATCCAAGCGTAAAAAAAAAACCAAACAAAAAAAAACAACAACAACATTGTACTAATCAAGTGATATTGCAAGAAACCAACCATTTCACCTTTTCATTATGTAGAAAATATGTGACAGATGAAATATAACGTTTGTGTATATACGCACTAAAAATGCTGGGTTATGCTCCCAAACCACTTGCAGTTGTCGCTGTGGATTTTGAGCAGATGACACTCTTAACAACAGCTGGGTCAAAAATAAGATAAATTGGGTCAAAAAGCATCGAACCAACTTTTTGGATTATTCATTTACCCATGGGTCAAAACCCCCCCTATTGTGTTTTATTGGTTATTAATTCGACCCACCTTTTGGGCGAGATAAATAACCCCAAATATTGGGTTCCTCCCTTTTTGACCCGCTTTGGGTTATTTCTGACCCAACTGTTTTAAAGTGTACACTCTTAAAAACTTTGTCAAAAATAACACAACCTTGGTACAAAATAAAATAATTGGACTGACCTGCTATGTGGGCCAATTTGACCCAACGTTTGGGTTATTTTGATAGAAAAACAAAAAACCCAATGTTGAGTGGAATTGACCCAAGAACCGGGTCGGTGCATTTTTTGAACCCCCCACTTTTTTTTTTTTACCAAGCAGTTTTAAAGGTATACATTAGTTTTACCCAAGCTTGGGTTCATTATATTGACCCAGTAGACTGGGTTGAAGACTACATCTAGCAAAGTTGGCATTTGGGTTTGGCAATGTACAGTTTCAGCTGTTTGAATAATGGACCAAAATAGACTTCAATATTAAATGTGCATGTCATGCATGGAGGCCCAGGGAAACAACTTAGTGTAAAATATCAATGACCTTTTTTTGTCATTGATATTTTTACGGAAATGCTTGTTCCACCCTTTGCACTGTATGGGCATGTACCAATATGTGCTTTCTAACACAGTAGCACGCACTTTTATTGCTTGTTTATATTAAAGCCTCTTGCCTGCATAAGACAGTCCTTCTTAAATAGTGGGGGGATGCTGGGGGGCCGCGTATGACGCCGGGGAACATGCTAACCACCCACCCAACCCCATCCTAGGTCATTGTAATTGCATTGTTTTTCCAGTAAGCGGCAGTGCCGCTCCCATTGTCAGAGTGTGCGCTGGGAGCATTGGCTCGAAGCGGAAGCTGAAAGTTGTATCGGGGTTGGAACCATTGGAAAAGCTGTGCGATGCAAAACATTTTCATTGGAGCCATTAATGCTGATTTCCTCATTTTTAATTACAATAATATTTTTTAAAAAACCCGTTTACATTGTTGACTTCGTTTTTGTTTTGTGGTTTGAAGTAGTTTGAATAGTGTGTTCCTGACTTCATGTTATTGATTAATTTGAATTAATTATTTATTTCATTAAATTGGTTTTTGCAATATCAGTAGAGTTTAAATCAGGATTTCATATTTGTTTGAATTTCAGGCAACTTGATGCATTTTAAATGTTTTGTGGCAGACTAAAAATAATGTTAATTATTCTTTGTTTGCTTTCCGTTTTTTGTTTTCTTCAACGTTAATAGGGATACAATGTTATGCAGAGCTGTACTTATGGATGGTGCTGTTCGTTGCCGCGGTGGAGAGTTGGAGGGGCGCGAAGTATTTCCTCTCCCGGCCTGGGGGGCGTAGCAGAAAATAATTGAGAAGCGCTGTTATAAGGTGATAAAGTAACCACGGGCTTGATTACACAATATGGTGAAATAGTTGCTTTTATCACATTCGTACATGACAGAAATGCTGACAGGAGAATTTCGGTGGAAGTCTCCATGCAGGCTGGTGGGTGACAGAGCAACCGAGCAATGTGTGTCTGTGTGGGTTGTCTGGCGCTGCTTCGTGACCCGTGGTGACCCCTTGCCCCGCGTTCACCCCCAACACACACTCGCAATTCTTTGGCTCGGTGCGCCACCCTCAGGCTGAAGAGAGTCACTTCACACAGCCCCGATTGAGCCCTCTCCCGGAAAATTGGCATCAGATAAATAAATGCCCACATGGCTTTATGGAAAACCATGTGAGCATTTATTCCATATCAAAGCTCTCCAATAATTGGTCAAACAGTTTTTCCTCATCAATAATGTTGTTGTCCTCTTCTAGTTACTTCCTGATTCTTTCCTTCTTCCTTTTTGTGGTTGTAGTTGGACTCTGCAAGTGTGTGCCGATGTTGGGTAGTGGAACTTCACTCAGGCTTAGACAAGTCCTACATCAGGCGTCTACATCTATAACTACATCACTGTGATTGACAGATAACACTTGAAGAATCTGCACATGAGCATCCTTGCTAAACACTAGAAGAAGAGAACAAGAGGACACCTGACCTACGATAGATGTTTTCATCGCTCAAAACAGTTCAGATTTATCTTATATTTTGGTTACCAATAGTCAATTCAGAGTTAAAATAGCAGAAGTCGCATTCAGGGCGATGCAGTTCACTTCTACATCCTTGCTCAGTGCTGCCACAATAAGGAACATTTTTACACACAAATCTTCTGTCGGTGTTATTTATTTATTTAGGGGTGGGGTGCATTTACTGTGACCGATGTGATTTTGCTATGTAGCCTGTCAAAATGTGTTTTAAGTCAACTTAATACGTAAACAGCATTTTGTATTTAGTGGACGATGAGAAGGGTCACGTGTGTTGCAGGAGGGAATGCACAGTTTAATAAGGGATACAAACGAAAGCACACAGCAAAAACACAAACATAAAAAAATTATGGGCAAGTTTATCAAAAGTGATCATTCGAAACAGTGTATATAATTTGATCGACGAGTGGAGTGCCTGAAATTTGCCAGCAACTGGAACGCCTAATGACAAGCCCGACCAATAGCAGCTCTACTCTCAAGTTTCAATGAAACGCGTGAAGTAACACGGCCTCTGATTGGCTGTTTTTGCAACTGTGCGATTTTAACTACCGTACGTTTGGTCTTTTTTCGGAAGTGTCACTCTTGTCTGTCACAGGTCAGTACCAATTTATTTTCCCTCTACGCTCAACCTTTACCGTTTTGTTTTAAAACTTGCGTTGCTCAAGTACGCGTTGTAGTGTGCACCGAAAGTCCGTTATGTTAAAAAGTCTGCTTTGGTTTTCTTTGTTTACATGAAATTGCCGTTCTTGTTGATTTTAGTTCTCATGACGGCTTTCGCACTTAGTAATCATCACGACACATTAAGCACCGCGTGGAATGTAATCTAGTCGAGGAAGAGTTGAATGACCATGCATGTATGAATTACGATTCCTTCGCCAGTAAATTCCACACGTTTTCTGATAGCGCTTATCAAATTATGAACAGTTGAATGTATGCTCGTTCTGTGTCGGAGGAGCCCGGTTGTCAAGCAACCGTACAAATAAAAGACAGCAACATCTTCGCGATTGGTCATGTAAATCCACTTTAAAAAAAAAAAAAAAAAAAAAAAAAAAAAAAAAAAAAAAAAAAGCTAAAATGACAACAGAGTAGGGCATATTGGCAGCTGGAGTGGTTTCCAGTATCACGTACGTCCAATTCAAATTGCTGCAGAGGGTTGGAATAACTTCACAATGACATAACGCGTCTGGCAAACGTGGAAGAAAGATTTTTTTTATTCCAGAATCAGAAATACTGTTTATGTAAAAACACGTATGCAATACAGTAACAATACAGTGTATTAAGACACTTGTTTTACCTTGGGAAGCTTTGAGTGTGCAGGGAAACAAAAGTGGGATGCAACTCCTGCTTTATGTTTCAAAAATGAAAACTATGAATAGCGTAAACAAAGAAGCAATGTAAATTCTCTACACAGTGGCAATGAAGCCAAGGATATTGAATGTGCGAAGTAAACAGAACTAGGAAATAATCCCATAATGACACTCATATTTTGTGTGTTCTGTGATGTTTGTATGTGCGAGTAGCAAGAATATCCATTAGGTTTATTGTGATTTTAGTGCAATGTTGAGCTATGGGAAGAAGCTGTCTCTGAGTTTTGCTTCATCGGGTCCTGATGCGCCTGCTGGAGGGCAAACAGGTGGTCCATCCCTGTGATGGAAATGCTGTCCTGATATCTTTATCTACAGAGTCCCTTGAGGTGACATGGCAAAAATAAATAACATCGCAATCATTGCAAGATAATGCAATCATTGCATATTTGCGAGGACACGCAATGTTTTTTTTTTCTTACATGTCACCTTAAGGGCTCCGTACTTATCAAATGTTAACGCCAGCTTGGTCAGAGCTCATCAGCGGGGTTTGAAAAAAGTACCAAGCCTATTTTAACAAATGAAGGGGTAGAAAGTCAGCTTATATGTCTTCAAAAGTAAAATGTCATCAGAGATACAAATACTCAAGTATAGACAGCTTAAAAAAAAAAACGACTTACCGTTACAATACGAACAAACTATTTCTGTTTTCTTACTTTCCATCCTTGATATATGCTCAGCGGCAATTATCTTGATTTGATTTTGTTGTTTATGTTGCACTTGATGTCCGTTAGCTTGATTAGACTTCATGTGAAGCTTAATTTTTGTAAACCACATCAAACTTTGGGTGTCCAAAGTATTTTGAAGTAAGTAGGGTACCTGCTAGATAAGATTTTATTCTAGGCTAGTGACTATTATCATGACCAGGCTTTATATTAAGATAGCTATCCGCTACATTTTCTTTACGCAAGTGATTTGTAGCTTCTTGAGACTTAATGCTTAGTTGTCTTTTAGATTAGACTATGCTAAGCGAAGTGGCTAATGGCTTGATTCGAGTTGGCTCGTTGTGACCTTATCCTTTGATAAGTTCCTGGTACCCTAAGATGGCTTTATGCTCTCTTGTAGATAAGACTTCATGCTAAATGTTGTTGGTGGGATGAGCTGTGAGTAAGTTCAAAGCATTTTTTGGAGAGAGGCGCTGTGAATTTAAACAGCAGAATCTGTTTTCATTCGTGTGTAACAAATGTGTCTCATTGAATGCAACGCAAAGTTGAAGCGACATGAAAAAGGCGGCCACCGGCGGGTTGACAAGATGATCGTATCGTACTTCTGTGGAATACAGACATTGCTTTCAACAGAAGTAAAAGAGAGGGACACTTTGTGGTTGTTGTGTGGTTATCTGCAAACGCCTGCTCTTGGTTTTGACACGCTATGATCACATCCAGACCTAGCAGTAGGGAACAGTAGCGGTGGCGCAGGGCTGGAAAAATTTTTAGCCTGAAGTCAGAAAAGTAACCTTAATTGAATTGAAAGGAATCATGTGACAGTGTCTCGATGGAGAGTGGCGCATTCTGCTTGACTTGGTCGTCAGTCCACAGAAGTGATTCAGTTTCTTGTTTTGAGCACCGACTCTGTTTGTCTGTTGGGAGTTTGCGCAGTGTACGTTTCTCCCTGTTTTGCGGACATTTCTGTGCATTCCACTGAAACATATGGCCTTGGCTTAAAAAACGCCATGGTTGTTGTTTTAAGTGGATTAGTAGGAACAGGGACATTTCCGGATGACTTGTGTGTACGAAGAAGTATTAGGGCAATAGTAAAAAGAAAAAAAAAAATTAAGATTTACGTCAGCATCTTTTGAGAGTAAGTTTTGTATAGTAAACACTTTACATTGGGGTTTGTGTTGACCGTTGATTTGATTTGACCAAATAAACAAACAAAAAAAATTGAAGTCATATTTTTCAATGTAAATATATTTGCGACAGTGGTTTATTAATTTTTTTCTTTTTAAAAGATGAACGTCATATTTTCAAAACAAAAAGTTGAACATTTGTATGTTTGTTTTTTTTTCGGCAAAATTTTTGTATGGGTGTTGTTTTGCTTTTCCAGCACATCTGTATCCCTTTCATAAGACGTCAATTAGATCCAAATTTTTGATTTGCAGTCCTGGTTCCTATCCCCGTGATTGGCAACTGAATATTTTCCAGATTCGTATTCATACATTTTCTAGGTCAGTTAAATATTTCAGATGTATTTCTCAGATAATATTTTTGAGGGAAAAAGAATTAAAGTCATGTATTTTACAGAAACAAAATCATCCTTAATTTTCAAGCTAATTTTACTTGTATATTAAATACCATAAAAACCAAGACTTCATTTTGTAATTTATTTTCTTTTGTTCTTTTCATTATGGCCAAATTAAATTTTTTACAATACTTGATATTTATATCTGAGACTCGCAAGCCAAACTCAACAGACCATATCCAGAAATGCTTCAAGCAATTTTGAGGAATTTTCCACTGTAAAGTGGCATTGCAGTGTCTGTGACCTCTATCGGCAGGTCATGTGCACTGATGCTGTGTTGGGAGCAAATGACGAGTGCACGCCCTTTGCCCCACTTTACAAATCTCGTCCTCCCCCCTCCACCCCATACGCCAAGTGTCTTTCTCCTCTCTGGCCATGTGAGGTGTACAATTTCATGTCGGGGGTCAAGATCCGTAGCGTGAGCACACCCACCGCCAGTGAGAACGGTTGCCGCTGCCTCCCAGCTGACGTGTAGTGACACCATTTTCCGCCTCTTTTTCTCCATGCTGTATATGACACATTGCATATGATATGATATTTCGAGTCAACAGGCAGGATGAGGATTCACTGAGAGCAAGGCGTCAAACTGGCTTTCACGACATCTTTATATTAGACTGACAGGATAACATGGGCCGAAGTAAGAAGAAAACACTACCTAACAATTTACCAAGGCTTAAAAATACATTTTGAGTGATTTGTGCCGCTCTCCATCCAAATATAATCGATTCCTCAGCAAAGCTTTTGGGATGGCTACCATATAGCATTGGAAGCTAATTATAAGTGGCATTTTGCTTCTGCTAATTCCTGTAGCACGGGTCCCTTCTCTTAGTCCCAAAGAGCGCTTTACTGGCCCAGAAGTTGCGCTGTTCTGAGCCAAAACAGATGCTAATCGGTGTATGCAGCATGTTTGTTGGTGGCGACGGCCATGACAGACAGCAACTTTAAAATGGGTAGTTACCTAACACACACTGGAATGACCAACACTAAATCTATTTTTTAAATAAATGGGATTGCATTCTTGTCGGGCGAGAGTGGTTCCAGAAAAAAAGCAAATGTTTTTTGCCACTTTTTAAAAAAAAATGTTTTTTTTTTACATAGGATATTTGAATGTCACTATTTTGGTCTTGTGTTAAAAAAAAAAATGCAAAAAAATTGGGACATCCAGGCTACCTCAGGTGAGACAGTAGAGGACAAGGGAACCACTTCTGCCCACCTGGTGGTCCTCTCACCAGTGGTGAGGAGGTGAGTGAACCCTTGGGAGAGAGGCAGGGGTCCCACCAGGTCCACGTTGACATGGTCAAAACATCTCTCCGGCACAAGAAACAGTGCCAGCAGGGCTATGGTTTGACATTGTACCTTGGCGGGCTGGCATGCTATGGAAGTCTCCCCCGAGGCCCAGCCAGACGAACTTGGAACCTACCAGCTAAGTAGAAGCCTTCACACCTTGGTGGGAAAGGCACCGACAGCCAGCAGGCACCATGGGGCGCGGCTGGCCGGCATCACAACCTCATCACAGATGAGTGTGGCATTGGCGTAATCAAATGTGACATCCTCCAGACACGGTCCCGGCGGGCGGACATATGGTAGGCTTGAAATGTCGCAGCCGGCGGCCTGGTCGGCAGCCGTGGCATTGTAATCAAGCCCCAGGTAAACGGCCTCCTGTTACCGACCGAGCAAATGTATTCCTTTCCAGCCACGTGCCGGATGCTCGATGTGGTGGCAAGCTGACATTGTTGCCAACCAAACCACGGCTCTGACGTCCTGGCTATGGTAAATGTCAGCGGCTTGTGGTCCACGATGGCCTTGAACTGGCGGCCCACGAGGAGAAATTCTCGGAGCTCCCTGTCAAAGGTGCTGTCCATCCTGTCGTTGCTGAAGAAGGCCAGTCGTTGCCAGGCCCCGCCCACCCACTCCTCTGACTGCAAGGGGTCTGTCGTGAGAGCGACTGGGCATTGGGAGATTGGTGCACCGGCAGAGCTGCATTGACCAACGCAGCCTTGGCAGAGGTGAAAGCTTGGTCCATCCCAGGGCAGCAGTCCACTTCATTCTTGGACTCTTTTCCCCCACGGAGCCTTATTCAAGAGCCGCATGATATGACTTGCGTGGTTAATGAAATGCTTATAAAAGTTCACCATGCCCAAGAACTCACCACAATATACTGAATGCTGTGAGCCATTCAAAAAAATTATGGCATGCTGCAAATGGACCCGGGCCGTAGTTCAACCCCACCTCTACCCTGTGATCATCTGTGTGATACGAGCTGTCAAACAGACCCGTTATGACAGTGTTTTAATATCGCAACTTCCTGTGTGTGTTTTGAAATGTATGTTTGCACATGAGTTGAGTCTTCATGTTGCGTTGTTTCCTATGACGCCGCTGCCCCAATGCCCCTTCCTCTCCACTGCTCCAGCCTGTCTGTGTGTGTGTGTGTGTGTGTGTGTGTGTGTGTGTGTGTGTGTGTGTGTGTGTGTGTGTGTGTGTGTGTGTGGGGGTGGTGGTCTATGGGGTGACCTGCAAAGGCGATCTGTCATTGGCTCGCCGTCCTCCCAGGCCAAGTATGGAGAGTGGAGGTGTTGTTGGTTGGCAAAGTAACTTTTGCCTCCAATAACGCTCAGCCAAGTATGACATTGATGGCCCGTGCTTGCAACTGTACAGTCGGTCAAGGTACAAAGACACACTGACCTTCAAAAAAAAAAAAATTGTATACACATTCTGAGACCTCAGAAATCCCCATTTTATTTCTTTTTCAGACGGAATTCCCAAATGTGAATGGATACATTTTACAAATGTCCCTTCATCCTTGGATATTTATCAACCAATTCCTCAATTCCGTACATTGAGCTGGCCTCATCTTCTCCGTAATCTTGAGCAATATTAGATGCTCTTGGCAGAGGATCAAGAATATGCTCCAGAGTTTTGTTATCAGTCTACGTGTGTTGCTCATTTGGATTCAAATAGGCGTTGCTTCAAGGGTAACTTCATAGCTGGTGTTTGTTAGCCTGTCTTTTATTTCCCAATATTAATTAGCATTAAGCTAGCGGGCTTTTAAGGCAAAGTTATGTGGTTTGAAATACACGCCGTGTAATTCTCTTTTGTAAACTTCAGCTGGGGGATGGCAACCAACGGCTTGAAGCCTCTTACAGCAGTTGAATGGCAAGTCAAAAAGGGATTTGGCCCAACAACGGCTTACCCCCCCCCCCCCCCACACACACACACAGAAAACTCGTAAGATGGGTCACTTGTATCTCAAGGCACTTCACTTTCACCTTTTTGTGCAGGGATTGTCTCAGGCTTGACCTTGTTGGCATTTAAAAAGTCAAAGGCCATCAACGGTAATTTGGAGCACACGTCAACTGAGTGACTTCAATTGTGTTCTCACAGCAAAGCCAACAACAACAACAACAACAACAAAAAGGTTGCGATGGATAGAGCTCTCCAGAATGAGAAAGAAATCCATCTTGTGCCGCTCTTTTGGAAGGTTGAGCAGTGACGTTGGTCGCACGCGTGTGTGTGTGTGTGTGTGTGTGTGTGTGTTTCTGCCTCGGAGGAGGAGTGAGGGGGGCGTGTTTGTGCTATTCATAGTGTGAGAAGAGAACCTCCGAAGTCTTTTAGAAGTCACCGAGTCCTTCCTCGTAGAAAGCACTGCGCTTCTGGAAAGACTTGCTCACGCTCATTCACTGCAACTTTTGAACCCGTGAGTACGGTGATTTGACGTTGTTGCTGAATTTAAGTGCATGTCAGTACGCCGTTAGGTCTCATCGGACTCGTCTTTGTCACATTTATTTTTGAATTGTCCTAAATATAACGCACGTACAACTTTTTGGGTGAGAGGTGAATAAAGGATGTTAGTGGTGAATTCATTTATGATTGAACAAAAAAGATGATGGATGTTATTTACCCCCATCCAAGCATGCACTGGCCCCACTGGTCACGATATCAGCGTTTAATTATAGAAGTAGGTGAGAAGTCAATTGTGTCGATCGCGGCTGTTCATTTACCTGTTGGTGTATGACGTAAGTGGATACTCCTCAAAAGTTTAAGGCTCCATGAGAAATATCCTTATTTTGGAAATTCTGTTAGGATAACATTAAAACCCTTTTCGTGCACCCTGTAACATAACATGATAAGCTGTCCACTGTAGTAACTGCTGACCCTGAAAGGGTTCAATTAATCAGAAATACAGGACAGATATTTTTTTCATGTTTAAAAAAATGTTTTCTTTGCAAAATTTGAGTGTTTATCAAGTGCCCCCAATTAGGTGCTGGGTGTCGTTTTGAATTTGGACGATTCCCATTCCGATTCCAGTTCCTTGATTTTGGTTCACAGTCCTCACGATACTCAATTCTGATTCTTACATTAAAAAAAATGCATGGTTTAAGTGAATTATTTTGGGGATGAAAACCGCTTTTTCATTTCATAAACTTTCGAATTTCTATGAATTTCTCAAAGGTCAATTTTTTTTTTTTTAACCAATATACTGTATTCACATCAAACCTATGAAATTGAATTTTTCACGAGAGCTTTATTTTTGAGAACATAAAAACAATAAAATTCAACAATGCAAGGAAAATCTTGTCAGTCTCCGAAATCATGCTTACCTCTAGCTCATCTAATTTGCGTCAGGAATGAGACGTGCCCTATAAACTGCAGTTCCAAGTGTAGTATAAGACCTGCGACTGGTATCACAATGTGGTGATTTCAGAGCAATGCTTCCTTCGGTCGACATTTTGTGCACATGCTCAAGTTATCATTTAAATTTTAAAACCGTAAGGCAAAAGGTGAGGAGCTGCCCAAGAGCAAATCTTGTAGCCCGGCCGTACGACGTTGACCCTAGATAATGGCGACCATTCATTCCATCAGTGACGTTATTCCACCAAGATACATTTGCTTCAGAGTCACAGTTTGATTTGGAAAATACCCACAT
This sequence comes from Hippocampus comes, assembly GCF_001891065.2. Lineage (NCBI taxonomy): Eukaryota > Metazoa > Chordata > Actinopteri > Syngnathiformes > Syngnathidae > Hippocampus > Hippocampus comes. Next base: position 6,531,286 of record NW_017842060.1, on the reverse strand, counting down.
TGCTTTCAGAACGGGATTCAAATTTTCTCAAGGGGCTGAATATGCAAATTTTTCTCCTCTCTTGTCTCTAACTGCAGTCGCATAACAGGCATGCAGGCTCAGGAAGTCCTGAGACAGCTGCGGCTTCCAGAGCTGGACGACCTGCGCCAGTACGTTCGCGGACTCCACGCTAACACGCTTTTGGGCATGGGCGCCGTCGCCGCCTTCACCACCTACTGGTTCTCCACCCGGCCACGAGCCCTCCAGCCGCCGTGCGACCTCACCATGCAGTCGGTGGTCATGCAAGTATGGCGTCTCTTCTCCCAGCACGCGGAAGGACTTACAACTTTCATTCTAGGTGGCGCAACTACAACAGAGATGTTCAAATTGAGCGACTGACAACTAATTCCCGATCAATTTTAATTTGAGGGCTATTTTAAGAAGCACGTCATGATTCAGAGTCATCGTTGAACTTGGAATTGTCCAACTGCTCTATTGTCAGCCTGTCAATAATTATTCTCGGAGTTCTCTAGTCCGCGAACAGCAGATGGATTATTTTTGTGTTGAATCCAAGTGAGACGTTTACTAACATCGGCTTTGACTTTGTGACTAACATCAAACCCTCTTGTGTGAGATTATTTGTTGATTCGTCGTATTTCGATCGCTAACGAATACCAAACAAAAATAATTGGCTTGTCAGAAGCAGTAATTGGGGAAGAAAAAAGTTTTCTGCAAATTAAAATTTAAACCATTCATGTGCAAATGATGATAATCCGATAAACGGTCCACTGTAGTAACCGCTGTCCATGAAAAGGTTAAAAGTAAAATTTTATCCCACAGAACGATCGTCGTATGAGTTAGAATAGTGAGAACGTAATATTTTTTCCTGTAATACTTTCACTCAATGTAAGGTTGAGAAACACGGAGGTAAAAATCGGAAATGGAGGATTTTCCCTCAACTATGATCCTTTTTTTTTTAAAAAGTGTGATCATCACACAGAGTACCGGCGATCTATTTACTGTAACACTTTCTGTCCTCACCGGAGTCGCGACTCAACTGAAATCTTTCCCAGCTGACTTTGGGAGTCGAGATTAGGCATGGGAATTGATAAGATTTTTACGATTTCGATTGCACGATCGATTCCTCCCTTCGGCGATATGTTGAATTTGCGAGTATTGAAAGTTGCCCTGTTGTTATTTTTGCTTGTAAAATGTAACCAAAATTTCGACCTTGGGCCGGTGCCGTAAATCATGCGAGCTGTACTCGTAACATCAGTACGCAACATGCGTCATTCGGCGTGCCTGTTATTGAGAAGAGAATCGTTTCCCAAAACGGCAAACGATGCCCCAGTATTGAAACTCGGTATTGAACCGGTTTTCGATTCCCATCCCTAAGTCCCCGGACCGGTTGCCAGTCAGTTACAGACAAACAACCAAAACCACCATTTAAAATGGCCTTCGCTTCATCCGCGTGGGGCGGTTTCCCAACAGTTCTGCCTTTTCTCTCCGTCAAGAGTGAAGAACACGCGAGACGTTCGGCGCTCAACAGCAGCGATGAACACATGAGTTACTACCACAGCGATGCGACGACATTGTACGACGGGTTTCTACGAGGGCTCCGAGTGTCAGGTGAGTCGTTTTAGCAGCTATAAAAGGCATCGATCGCCGCCGTTGAGCCAGTCCGTAAAGATAAGCGCCGCTTCCTCTCCTAGATAACGGACCGTGTTTAGGAGCCAGAAAACCAAACCAGCCTTACGAGTGGCAGACTTACAGAGAGGTGAGGCATCTGCCGTTAGAATGTCATCGAAGTCTGAACAAGTCACAGCCAACACCCAATGACAGAACTTTGTCTTTGTGTGGCACAGGTTGCGGACCGGGCCGCGAATGTGGGCTCCGCCTTGCTTCACAAGGGTCACTCTCAGTCGGGAGACAAATTCATTGGGATCTTTGCCCAGAATAGACCAGAGGTAACACGCATCCGCGTCGGTCCTCTTGAATGTCACCGCGCGACAGCGGAACCTTCCATTGTCAATCACAAACCGTCTTCTAGGTCACCTCCAGTTTGTTTATATCATTGACTTGGCTTTGTTTTGCTGAGCAGCTAGGACAGAAACAACTGAAAGGTGGCTAATTTGCACAAGAAACACAAGCTGGCTCTGCGGTATATTCCGTAATTTTGGGGGCGGGCACCGGCTATGCTTGGCCAACACAAAATGATTGCAACAATTGTCTTTAGCGGTCTATGCCATCACTACTAGCCTTCATTGCTGGCAGACCAAAAAAATAATAATTTTTAATCATATGTGCCGGGGATTGGTTAGGTTGTTGAAGGGGGGGGCATGTTGCCTTAAAACATTTGAGAAAGGCTGCCTTAGATCAGCGATTCCCCCAAAACTATCATTATTTCAGTATCCATACTTGGTGTTCCATGAGATTTTTTCTGCTGTCAAATGGATGCCTTGGCTCAATGAAATTTGGGAACCATTGCTTTAGATGAGCTGAAGTCTTACAAGTTTGGAACTTGAACTCTGGATTTTTTTTTTTGTGTGTGTGACATTTGACTCAGAATCGTAAATTCAGAGGCATTTAAAGTGCTCGGAATTAGCTCCGTACATGTGTGTGGATGGTCAAACCCAGCAAGGCCTTCTCTGCTGTCCCAAATATGATCAGAAACACTGACCCACATTTCCTACATAAATTCTAATATTCGTTTCATAAAATTACGTTCATGGATTTCCGGCAGTCTATTCTCTTCATGTCGTAGGCTTTCTCTTGGCTGTACTGCTTCCAGTATGTGCCCGTGGATGTGATTTTTATTTATTTTTTGGTCCAATCCCATTTCAGCCTTGACTTGCTGCCAAGTCACTCTATAATCTGCCAAGTGCCTTCATAAGCGGTTGTGCTGGCTGAGATAACTTAAACTATATTTGCAATCGGTTCAAATAGCAAAACACCTCTGTCGTGATACGCACGTTATTGTTTTTTTTTTTTTTACATTTCTGTAGTGTGCCGCTGTTTACGGACAAAACGACCAGAAGCAAGTTGGGCTTTTCTGTCATTATCAAACAACTGATCATGTTTTCTATTCTTCAGTGGACCATTTCTGAGCTGGCTTGTTACACATACTCCCTCGTAACCGTTCCGCTGTACGACACGCTGGGCGCAGAGGCCATCAGTTTCATCATCGATAAAGGTGCGTTCGCTATCTCTGTGATGTCATCGGTGTGTGTGGCGAGGTGCAGGCGTGGAGGACAATGCCTATTGTCAATTTGCCACACGTTCTCCAGCCGCTATCAGCACGGTGATCTGCGACCTGCCCGAAAAAGCCAGTATGATTCTCGACTGTTTCAACGAGAGAGAGCGAACGGTGAAGACGATCGTGGTGATGGAGCCGTTTGACGGCGAGCTGGTGGCCCGCGGACAAACGTGCGGAGTCGACGTTGTGAGCCTGAAGGCGTTTGAGGTTTGCATATTTGACTGCTCTATTGTCTTTTTGCGGCAAACAAGTTTAGTCTCATTTGGATATTTGTTAGTTTATAATTTGAATTGGAGATTATTTTTTTTTCAAAGTAACATCTCATTTAAAAATTTTTGGCTTTTATTTTAAGTTCAATCAAAGGCAGAGGGGCATCTTGGTTTGTCGCAGAATCTTTAAAAGATAGATACAAGCTTCTTGGGGGTCTATATTTCTAGCTGAGAGTTGTCAAATGGATGTCTCTGTTTGGAGTAGGGGCGGTCACATGGGAATCCGTTATTCAATCAGCCAAATACAAAGAAGTCCATTTGTTCATTTTGGCCAACTGAGAATATGAAGACTTGACATTTTTCCCCAGTGTACATTTTTACTGTTTTCGCAGGACTTGGGTAAAGCCAACTACCATGACCCTGTGGTGAGTAGAAGAAAGAAATGTCTCTCTATCTATCTATCTATCTATCGCAAGCTAGCTAGTTATCTAGCTGGCCGGCTAGCTAGCTAGCTAGAGATATATATCCACTTTAAAGGCACACTGATTATCAGCAACCCATTATTGTAACAGTGACTAGACTTGGTGCATTTTTAGTTCCGATTTTTCTTTTGTGTAACACGATTACAGCCACCGAAACCAGAGGACCTTGCGCTGATCTGCTTCACATCTGGAACTACAGGTAAATATGGGAAAACTATCCTGTCTAACTGTTTAACTCACTCTATTTTATTATTATTATTTTTTAAAGCTTTTAATCTAATTTCTCCTTTCAGGAAACCCAAAGGGTGCAATCCTCACTCATGGAAATGTCATCTCAAACACTGCAGCTTTTCTTAAAATAACAGAGGTAAAGGTGGTGGGGGGGGGGGGATACAGTTATTTTATAGATTATTTTAAAATCCATTCCCAGACTCTAAACGTGAACAAGATGATATCTGGTTTCTTTCATCTGCTCCTTGACCTCCTCTCCCACGTGTGTCCAGATCATCTGCAGTCAATGCTTTTTTTTTTTTTTACCCCCCACACTCCCCTCCTTCTTCATCTTCACTCTTCTGTGTGTGGCGTCAGGGCAAAATGCAGGCCACTGCCAAAGACGTACACATCTCCTTTCTCCCTTTGGCCCATATGTTAGAGAGAGTGGTGCAGGTATGCCACGCCCCCTTCACTAAATACGAGATGTGCATGTGGTTTGTGTGTGTCTTTTACAGGCGAATGGCATGCTGAGCTGTCGTGATGTTTTCATATCATATCTCCCCTTAGCGCATATGTTTGAGAGAGTTCTTCAGGTACGCCACTGACGGTTCACTCGGGCATGTTTCATCACGAAAACAAATGTTTAAAAGTTCAAGTTGTTGTCGTCAATATGCCAATGTGCATCCTTGTCACTTTTTGCAACGGTGTGGTTGTGTTTAGCACTAATATTCACTGGTTTGGATTCTGACTCTGTATGCTGCAACTTCTGAAGTTGGCCCCTAGCCCAGAAAATGTCCCTGACTGCTTTTTCTTACACTTACTCCAAGCCCATTTCAAGAGCAACGTTATGACACCTGCCTGGGATGGAACATGAACTGGTTTCAACTTGCTCCATCAGGGTGTCATCCTCATGCAAGGAGCTCGTATCGGATTCTTCCAAGGCGACATTCGGCTCTTGATGGACGACCTGAAGGAACTGCGGCCGACGTTTTTCCCTGTGGTGCCACGTCTCCTAAACCGCATGTTTGATAAGGTCAGCCCACATTTAGGATTTTCTTGTTTTTGAGGGATGGGGTGGGACTGCACACTTGGAGCAGAAGGTCGTATGCAAAACTGTTTCTCTCTGTAGATATTTAGCCAAGCCAACACCCGACTAAAAAGATGGATGCTTGATCTGGCTTTCCGGAGGAAGCTTTCAGAGCTGAATAGCGGCGTGGTCAGGAGGGACAGTATCTGGGATAAGCTTATCTTCAAAAAAGTACAGGTAAATGGCCAAAAACGGTAAACCCCTTACTTCAACGTAGGGGTTACGTTCCAGATCACCCGCGCGAGATGTAAAAGCCGCAATATAGAAAAATACCCGATTTTAAATGCTGTCTCGGCACATTTTTACAGCATTTGTTGGGTCAACGTGGCCTCAGTTGTTCTTTACATTTACTTCCTTCTGCAGGCGAGCTTGGGTGGACGCGTGCGGCTGATGCTTACAGGCGCGGCGCCCGTGTCACCCCCCGTGCTCACTTTCCTACGAGTTGCGCTGGGGTGTCAGGTGAGATGCGTAACCACAGGCACCACTTGTATTTCGGATTGTTTTCAGTGACGCTCTAAGCGTTCTGCTTTTCCTCAGTTTTACGAAGGCTACGGCCAGACAGAATGCACAGCAGGATGCTCCATGTCCATGCCTGGTGACTGGACAGCTGGTAACAGTTCACCTCTTTCCAAATCTCCCCATCCAGGGAAAGGAAGATAATCGGTTCTCGGGGCAAGTCATTGAAGGTGCGTGGTGTGTTATTTTTCAGGTCACGTCGGACCTCCGTTGCCCTGCAATGCCATCAAACTGGTGGATGTGCCAGACATGAACTACTTAGCAAGCAACAACGAAGGAGAGGTGAGGAGTTAACACATTTGTTGGGTTCCCAAATACTTTTCATTCCGATCCTATCATCACTTTTGTCTGAAAAGTATTCAGGCAGTCTCAAGTGACAGAGAGCGGGTCAACGCAATCCATTCTTTTTGGCGGTTGAACTTTGATTTGTACAACTTTCAAACCACTTTCGATTGAGTTTTTGAATCAGATTGATTTTTTTATTAAATATTTGACATCGGGGACAAATCATGCATAAATTGATTGATCGCGATTTTTGTTTGAAGAATCACTAAGTCCCTAATTGATGCTCTTCCCACAAATATTTACGTTTACCCAGCTCATTCGTTTCATCAATGGTTCCGTTCACTTCAACTGGAATGATTTACTCAAGGCCTTCTCAATCATACATCGGATGCAGAGTTTTTTGACGCTCTTTCGGCCATACCTCATGTCGTAACTGGTAAGCGTTTAAATGCTGTTCTCTTCCGAACCGTCATTAGGTTTGCGTCAAAGGAGCAAATGTCTTCCTGGGATACCTGGGCGACCCCGAGAAAACGGCGGAGGCCATCGACAAAGACGGATGGCTGCACACGGGGGATATTGGCAAATGGCTTCCAGTAAGCGCAGGACTTTGAGATGGGGGATGATGATGACGACGAAGGTTCCCTTTTCTAACGTCTTGCTGCATTTTTTGACAGAACGGCACTTTGAAGATCATCGACAGGAAGAAGCACATCTTCAAGCTGGCTCAAGGAGAATACATTGCCCCAGAGAAAATCGAGAACATTTACAACCGCAGCGACCCGGTGGCCCAGATATTCGTGCACGGTGACAGCTTACAGGTTTGTCGTTCTTCCGCAACATACCAAACGCAATTTGTTTGTTGACTTGACCTTTTGTTGCACTTGTAAAGGCATCGTTGGTGGCCATCGTTGTCCCCGATCCTGACTTTTTACCCATTTGGATCAAGAGACGAGGCATCAGCGGCTCCTACTTGGAGTTGTGCAAGAGCATTGTGAGTTTATTTTGACAACAGAATTCACACCAACTTTATTTTGACAACAACATTCCCCAAAACACTGCAGCCCAATTTCTTTGGATGCCAATGTTTGCTGTGATTGCCGGCAGGACGTGAAGAATGCCATTTTGGAGGACATCCAGAAGCTGGGCAAAGAAGCTGGACTCAAGTCTTTTGAACAGGTGATCTGTGCAATTTTCAATTGCTGATTGTATTGGATCAATGGATCAGCATATATTGATAGCTGCATCTCAAATTAGAATATGGTAGAATAGTTTATTTCAGGAGTTCAATTAAAAATAGAACTATTTTTATACAGATTCATAAAACGGGCAAAAAAAAAATTCAGGTTAATTCATTTATTGAAAATTCTTGTTTATTTCTTATGTAATGTGAATTCAAATTTTTTGAGATGTTGAATTGTGGATAATTGCCATTTAAAAATTATACAAAAATAATCATCAAATGATTGTTTATTAAATGAATAATTCAATCAGGAAGTATTCATAGAGCTTGACATTTTCCCTTTGTTTCATTTCAGAATGGGGGGAAAAATAGTTTTCCCTCTCAAAATTTTATGCACAACATCCTTTCTAAACACTTACATACACGTGCTTTCTTAGTAAAAAAAAAAAAGGCCACCATTTTTCAGGTTGTCGTTATGGGGTTCTGCGTGGAGAAGTTTGAGGGGAACAAATAAAAGTAATTCATTTTGGAGTTAGACTGTATCATGACAAAATGTAGAAAAAGTGTAAAAACTGAGTTTCACTTCTAAAATCTAATGACATTTTCCACAATATTCTGATTGGACATGTACAGTACCTGTATAACTTTTTCATTTAATCTCCTCAGGTGCGAGACATTGCGTTACACTCCGAGATGTTCTCTGTGCAGAACGGCTTGCTGACACCAACGCTCAAGGCGAAGAGGGCACAACTTCAGAGTCATTTTAGAGCGCAGATAGATAAACTTTATGCTGGCGTTAAGGTCTAAGCGGATCGAAGTGGAATGTTACATTTGAATGGGAACATGTTTGCCAGAGACAATTCGGACATTTTTTTTGAGGGGGGGGGGGGGTTGCTTTCCTCAACAGGGTACCAAATCGAGTGAATGGTTGATAATTATCATAGTAGAAGTGTAAACTGAAGGTCTCAAAGTGTGTTCATATAGGTGGATATTTATATAAAATTGTTTCAGATGAATATTTAAATTGTGCCTCGTATTATAATACAGAATTATATTATTGAATGTTGTTTGCATATATTTGCATTCCCCCGTTTCTCAACGATGTCGCCTGGTAAGTTTTATGCAAGTGGGGGGTTAGTTGGTTTTTGTGAACGCTTCACTTGGGAGCACAGAATAAGCAGCATTTTTCATGCTGCCTTTGTCACACAACATGGCTTAAAGGTGACTCGTCATATTTGGAATTGAGACCGTGCCCCTTCAAAGCAAATTGCGTGTGTATAAAATAATTTTGGGGGGGGGGGGCTTGAATTGTGAGAAAAATTGTGACTTGAGATTTCAATAAAGTGCATCAGTAACTTCTCTTGGACTCGCGTCATCTTTTACCGGGAATGGAAATTTTACACGCAGCTGAGCAGCAGCTCGTCGGAGATTTCGCTGCTGGTCATCTCAAAGTCGTCAAGGCAGTCTGAGAATTCTCGGTCATCTTCGGCGTCTCCTCTCCACACGACTTTGGATTCCTGATCCTGAGCCGCCTCCTTTGGTGCTTGGCTGGGTTCAATGTTGCCTTCCTCGTCCATCACGAAGGCCTGGTCCTCCTCATCCTGTCGTGGAGCACAGGACAGAACAGGATTGATCTGGCATATTTTCAATGTGAGAAAGAGACTGTTTTTTTGGATGGGGTTGAGACGACCGAAAAGGGTTGCACTTTATATCAAGATATGAAATTCATTTAAATAAAATATGATTCATCCATCAATGAATGCCACGCAAATCTAAAGGTCAGTCAGTCCGTCGCTGATGGACGCCCATTTTGCTGACAAATGTACAGAGAAGACATGCTCATTATCATTACGGTTGTTTTAAAATTCAGTTGAGCATCATTGATAAAAATGAATGGCTCTTGGAATCATGTCTTGCTGTTGTCAAAAACGGAACACTTACTAACCTGCATCATGATGTAACTGATGCACATCTCCTGCGGCAGTGGGTAACCTGTAACAAAAATTACAATTTTATTGTGCTTAATATTAATACCACGATAGCCGCATAATTATCTGTGACTAAAAACAAAGCAATGAAAAAAAAATGTGTGTACTGTACTGCCTCGCAACCTACTTGAGGATCTGAAGTTCCTGCATTCAGGATCGTGACATTTCTGGTACCACACTTCCTCTTTGAGATCCACCACGATCCTGTGCACAAAGAATGGACTTGCATCCAAAATGGCGGCTCGCGGGCGGACGGCGATCGAGGGGATGTCGGCGACTCAACACACATGATGTTGTTGCTTTTGTGAAAGCGACCCACGTTGTCACACCAGCGGTACTTGGCGATGTCGTAGACCAGCAGCTGTTGGGCAGCAAAGTAGTTCCAGCGCCTGATGCCTGCGAAGAGCAGAGATGGTCGACACGAGGAGGAAAAAATAGACCACAGGACAGGCCCGTCTAAAAAATATGACATTTCGATCGTTCGACTCAAATAGTGAAACACATTCAGATTCATTAAACACAAAGATTTTTTTTTTTTTTTTAATAAGGCCTATTCCTTTGATAAAATTAATTTTGATTGTTACTTATGTAACATTCCAATTTCTTGAGACGGTGAATATGGCGTTTTCATTATCTTGTAAACTATACTCAATTTGTAAAGTATTCTGATGATGATCAGGATTAAAAGGGCAAATTATCTTTCCAATCACAACACTTACTTCCTTGTACGGCATCCCTCCTAACCACCGTCAAAACAAAGTCATCCACTTCTCGGTGAGGAGACGTGAGGCAGCTCGAAAGCAAGCCTGTCAAAATTTTTTAAAAAGGACCATTTTGAGTCAATGAAACAAGAACATTGCGACGCCACAGCGTGACTCCCCAAGTCCTCACCTGAATCAGACGGTAAACACATTTGGCGCTGAACCCTCGTGGTCCGACAGGCCCGAGCGTCTGCGCCTTCCCACGTTAGAATTCTCTGGCCCGTAAAGCTGACCGGACACAGCAATAAGAATGCTTGTCGAATGTTGCAGTGGATTTGCTTTTCAGTAAATCGATTTCGACATACCTCACATTACACACTAAAGACGCCAAGAACACACTTTCCTCTGGAGACACACCCTTGCTGAGTTTGGAGATGAACTTATTGTCGTCGGCTAAGGAGAAGGCAGCATTCTTCCCGACCTTGGATGACTTGTAAAGACGGAAATTTCTGTTCTTGGTGTAAACTCCTGTTGGGTGTCATTGAAAGAGGCACATACAAAGACTTACAAGTGGTCAAAGTTAGGACTTGCTTGGTGCTCGTGAGCTGAATAACAAGCAACAGATAGTGAATAATTCTTCTGAAAAGCTCTTTACTGGCACTCCCAGTCAAGGTTTATTTATTGTCAAACTAAACATAAAACAAAGACAATTCCATGTGTGGTTCACCAAGCCACACAATTTTGTCCGATGGAAGTTTGCTAGCTTAATGCTAACTTGCGATGCAAAATGCCTTAGACGGGCTAACAAAACTAGCATTTGCGTAGATGGTTTAACACAAACACTGCAGCAACACATGTAGAGTGACAATGTACTCACAGGCATATTCTCATTACCGTAATCTGACTGAAGCTTCATTTACAACAAACAGACGTGACTATACATAGAGAGACCGACAAAACATATATGGTGTGTCTTACCGAGATCGACAAACAGAGCAGGGTGTCCGTCCTTGTTTTTCACGTGAAGGAAACTGTGGTCAGTCTCTTGGTTCTGCGTTCGACTGCTATAAATGAAATTGTGATGACTGCAAACACGAATGAATCGTCCTCATTTCAAAACCCCTTGTAAATCATTTCACCAAACTGAAGTACAAACCCTTCTTCATTGCATCCGTCCAGGACAGGTTGAAGAATGGCATGAATAAAAGCACCTAAAAGCAACGATAACATGATTTCATGTCGATGGCGTTACAGATCGTGACAAGAGCCGGCGCACTGCGGCAACAACGCACCAACGTGAATGTTGTCTTTGAAAGCCGCATTTGGAAGATTGAAGATGAGGTGACGACTGAACTTGTCCTCTGTGCTGGAGTCCAGACTGAGGATGCTTGTTGCGCAGCATTCGACACCATAAACGTCCTTCAGCTTTTGACAAACATACTGTCAACAAAGAAAGACACACGCGTTTGGACATTTTTAGAATAATGTGGAATATTCACTTGTGGATATGAATAATAAATGCCGGCCTGTAAAACACAACATACAACATACTCAGTCAGTCAGCCTTGTTATCTTTACAGGTTTTATATTGGATCTCTTGTCGGGTGGCCAAAATGTTGGGCATGAATATGAATAGAAATTAGAATACAGGTATGACATTATTATTTTGAATATCGAAATTGGGCAAAAATTAGCCTATCTTTACTGAAGCCGTAGAACAATGTACACTACAGCTTTACTTTTTCAACTCAACTTCTGCCATTAATTAACGTCAACAATAATTTGATTTACCAAGATTTCCATTCGTAATTATTAACTAATAGATTAGTTCATAATTATCAAGGAATTATATGTTCAGAAATGGCCAAACCTGGATCAACATGGCCACCATCTTTTTGCCATCGGCCTCTCTGTTTGAGGGCTTGTGGAACTCCAAGTCAAAGTAGAGTTTGCAAACAGCGCCCTCTGGTATCACCTCGTAGCAGTGCATCAAGGACTGGGTGTACGTCCTGAGTAAGAAATGTAACAAAAATAATTAAATAAGAAAAGAATTGACCATGACTTGCAGTACAGTGGAATATGAAAATTCAAAGTCACTAAAGGTTATACAATTTGTTGAGCTTAGTGCTAATAAAAATGCAAAACACTATAGACAGGACAAAGAGTAGCGTCTGTGCAAATGCTGCTTGAATGCAAACAATGCAGCGACACAAACAGACAACATAACAATACCCATATGTATAGATTCGTTATCTTTTGCGATAGATGAATACACCAACAATACACTGAGTCAGTTGTGAAACTATTCTTCGTTTGTCCCTATGGCTGCACTGTATTATATTGGCCTAAGGCAGTGTTTCTCAAATAGTGGGGGGCGCGAGGCTCCGTCAAGGGGGGCGCGTTTGACCTCGGGGAACATGCTTTTTTTTTTTACTGTCCTAGAATAAAGTGCAGTTGCACCTCCACTATGTTAGGGGGCAGTAACGCTCTCATTGGCAGAGTTTGCGCAGGGAGCATTGTAAGGGAGGAAATACGACGAGGCGTACGTCGCACTTAGCTCCACTGTGGCTACGGGACCAGACGAGGAAGGATTGGTGAGCTTACTATGTCTAAAAATGGTGGTAGCGGACAGCATGAAGCCAAATAAATTAAGGCGTCACTTAGACATTACACCCCAATCACGCTGATAAGACGCTTGAGTTTTTTTTCAGCGAAAACGTGCCGAATATTGCCAACGATCATGCCGCTTTGTGACTGCTACTTCAGTAAACTAAAATAAGGTCCCGGCTACACATTGAGCAGGAGTCGAGAGTTGCCGTGTCCTGCTTCAAACCTCGCTTCGAAAAGCTGGGCATTGCAAAACGTGCTCGTTGTCGCCACTTCATCTTTGATCAAAAAAAAAAAAAAGCACAAGTTATTTGATATATTTTTGTTTTGCTGGTTAAAGTTTTTTTTAAATATTGTGCTCCTGAGATAATGTTGGTGATTAGTTTGAATGCATTATTAGTTATTGGTTTTGTAATTTTATTCTTCGGTCTCATGTGGTTTGACATGGTCAGTCAAAAAATATTTATAGTTAAATGAAGGATTTAATGTTATTTTTGAATTTCAGATGCACTTTAAATCTTTTCTGTTACAGTTAGTAAAGCTATTCTGTGTTGTAAATTGGTCCATGTTTCTTTCTTTTTTATTCTCTTATACGTTAATAAGGATACCGTGTTATGCAAAGGTGTACTGAGAACAATTTTCTAGACAAATGATACTATTTATAGTGGTGCGGGGGGCGAGATGTTTTCCTCTTCCTAGGGGGGCATGACAGAAAATAATTGAGAACCACTGGCTTATTTGGACTTTTATATGTGAAAAGCGCTTCACATTTCATGTGATCCTGGATCGGTGGCCGGCTTAAGTTCCAGAAACCGATGTGTGATGCTAACACTGCGTCCATAAACAACCGCCAATAAGTTTTGTATCGAGACTTGTTTGGTGTATTTTGTTTGGTTGTTTTGGGGTTTTTTTGGCTGCTTTTTTTTTAAATACTGACAATGTTGTCAAGGATGGGGCTGAACATAACTACTTTCAACCAAATGTATTCAGTTGGAGATGTAACAATCCGATAGGAAAGTGTGTCATTGAGAACAGTAGATGCTCACACAGAGTAAAAGTTGCAAAAGTTGTCCGACTTGAAGGGATTCCAAAGCCCGCTGTGGCCCACTCAGGGCTTTCTGCATTCAGTACAGTCGGGCTCAAGTTATGCCGTGACATAGTACGGAGCGGGGGGGTTGAGATTTTGCTCAACGCGGCCACATCGCCGCGGCAACCGCACCTCAGCCGGTTTAGAGACGAGGCGGCTGTGGAGCGGTGGCGCTCATGCTTAGCGG
>NW_017842060.1:6504035-6517119 GCF_001891065.2 Hippocampus comes | reverse complement strand
AAAAAAAATGTTTTTGCGCTGGTACCAAATCTTCCCTGGTTTTTGAATTTTTGAATAGAAGCACCATGGTCGACTGGTTAGCACATCCGCCTTCCAATACAGAGGTGCAGGGTTCGATTCTGAGCCTATGTGGGTTTTCTATCGTTACTCTGGTTTCCCCCCATATTCCCAAAAACATGAATGATAGGTTAATTGGACACTTTATGTTGTCAACCGGTGTGAGTGTGAATGGTTGTTTGTCTATGTGTGCCCTGATATTGGCTGGCAACCAGTTCAGGGTGTGCCCAGCCTATTGCCTGGTGACAGCTGGGAGAGGCTCCAGCACGCCCGCGACCCTTGTGAGGATAAGCGGATCAGAAAATGGATAATTCGGATAATCGATGGACATTAACATTCTCAAAACTAACCTAAAAATTTAGAATAAGAAAAATAACAAAATATTACACATGTAAAATAATGAAATGTAAAGCATGGGAAAAAAAAGTAGCAAATATATACTGTACATGCTTGCATGTGAAGGCGATGGGATGTTCTGAATCCAGCCGTGACCCCGCTCCTCCCACACACAGAAAAGTCGGACGTCAAAGTGCACAAAATGTGAAGCCCAGCAGGGCCTGTGTACTTTGCTGCCGTAGCCACAGAAGGAAGGAAGTGTACTGGAGGTCAGGAGACAAAAATTCTCAAAAGGAGGAATCGTGCCGTTGTCAGGGTTCATCTTGAGGGAAACGTTGAAAAAAAACCCAACATTCTCCAGTCCCATCAGGTGAGTGCAGAGAGTCAAAAGTTTAATTTTTTTTTCTGTTGCATTGACTGCGAATGATTTTGGGAGAATAGGTGCAATGTTGCTGCTAGAATAAGGGCAAGTGGCCAGTGTAAATATTTAGCACTAAGAATAAAATGAAAAGAAAAGTACATACATAAAGTCAAAGATATACCTGCAAAGGCAAGACAGAAAAGTGTGAAATAGTAGTTCACTTTTTAGTGCAGGTCGCCATTGTTGGCATAAACCAGTAGCTGCAGCAAGAGACATAACTGCTCCCAATGGCATGTTATTTCCTTCCACAGGAAAGGAAAAAGGAGTTGCCTCGGGTGATAATTTTGTTTTTCACTTCCACACTGTTTTTGCAGAGTGCCTCCCACACCCTATGCCTCCAGCCTTTTTTTTTTTTTTACCCTAGATGGACTTGATTTTGTAATCCCGCACCCTTACGTTGTCACCGAGGTGAGCTTCTTTGCACATTTCTACCCATCCCTGCGGTAAGTGTACGCGAGCTGAGGTGATCAATGTGGCGGGATTCTGAAAGGAGCCGATAAGACTCGCCTGAGCTCACTTTGAAAGAATTTGAACAAAAAGTTGAGCGGACGATCACAGTTTCCAAAAAAAACACTTGGTCTTCTTTTCTGCAGACATTAAAAAGAAGAGAAGATGAGAGACGTGAAGAGAGAGTTCCTGCTGGCCTTTACGGTGCTCTACTGCACGGTAAGTTTCAGAAGAGGACATGCGTTGTGTTATGGTTGGACAAAGCGCAGAAAATACTCCTTCGAACACAGAAAGTGAAGCAAATCATTATGCTTCAATTTGTTTCTGGTAAACAAAAATGCATTTGAAAGTGCACTGTATATTGAAAGCATACTGATATCGGTTTACCGGTTAACTTATTCTATTGAGTTTCAGTTTCAAATAGTAAGCTTAGTATAAGTATGTTATGTAACTATGGTACAAAGATGTGAAAGTCGAGTGCACAAATTCATTTGCAAGTTAATACGAAGCGTGGGATCTTCATTTGATATTCCTCTGCCCGATGCTGTTTTAAAATCATGCAATATCAACTACTGGTAAATTTTTTTTTGAAAATCACAACAACTCAAGACAAATATAATAACATTCAAATAAAACAGTCTAATTTTATGTGGAAAAATTCCAACATAATTCTGATCACATTTTCGGAACATTACTTTTTTTGGGCGATTATTATGTTGCATTGTGATACAAGTGACTTGAATTTGCAAACTTTTCATGACACAGGGTTCCCACGGGTCCTTAAAGTTAATAAAAACCCATAAAAAGAAGTAAAATTATGTTCTTAATTGTCCTTAATTTTCAGGGAAAGCTTCGAAAATCAATAAAAATCCTTAAAAATTAACCCGAGGTGTTCATTTCATTTGTGTATGTCATTTTCTTCACCCTTCCAATTAATAATTTTGTCGGAAAATGCGCCTGGCGCCCTTCCCCTCAAACCCCGCTGTCAGGCTACATGCCTTCCTAGTTCCCGCTCTGCTTTTCCCGCCGTCTCCGATCACTTCCGATGATGATCACGTGATCACTTCGGGCCAATTTGACACACAGTATGTCAAATAAAGGGTGAGCTGATTGCCCTTAAAAATAAAGATGTGCCCTTTCTTTGGCAGCAATGATTTGAATACCAGCTCAGTGATATGTGGCTTTCTGCTCATTAAATCCACGTGAATCCCCTGCTGAATGGAGATAAAGTCCTTAAAAATGGCTAAATTCGCCCTCAAAAGTCCTTAGAAGATCCATAAATAAAAAGTAAGTGGAAGAGTGGGAACCCTGTGACATAAGCTTTAAACCAAATAACGTAAATGTGTCGCCTTAACAACAGACGAGTAGCTTCGTGCTAACACATAATGGAAAACCCCATTGGAATGCAAACGGTTAGCATCAACGGTCACTGTTTCCCCACCCTTTAAGTAACGGATAATTGAAGACGAATGATGGCACAACAAATGTACACAGATACTCACCGCTATGTGGTATTCTTTATCCTCTATGAAAAAAAAAAACAACAAATGTTACCGCAACTTACTTAACAGTCGTCGAAGAAGTTTATTCTCCTTAAAGTGTCCGCGTGACTATATTATACAGTAGTACCTGCCGGTGGCCAAGGCAGGCACACCAGGGCTAGCGGCACAATGAACGAAACATGAATGCTTATTTTCACTTCCCTTTCAAGGTGAGTGCAGTTAAACGACTGGACATGGCCCCGAACGCTGTGGACACCTTGTACGAGGGCTGCCGCAAAGACACCATGGAGAAATTAATCCGCTCTGATGTGCTGCAACAAGAGCTGAGCCAAGACATTAACTTCCAGAAAGCATGGAGCGAAAAGTGTTCCACGCTGCTCCCGGGAGGCGTGAAGGAACACACCGCCGCCCTCTTAGCCTTTGCTAACGGCGGCCAAGCGTTCAAGAAAGCCTTCAACGACGCGGTGGAGACCATGGGCGTCAACGTCAGCACCTACGAGGATCATTTCCACTATAAGTCCTTGCACTTCCTGCTCACGGACGCCATGAGCCTCGTGAAGCCGAAGACGTGTAAGAATGTTTACCGGATGTCTGAAATGGATTACGATGTGGAAAAAGGCGCTCGAGTGAGATTCGGACGATTCACCTCGGTCCAGTCGGATGTCTCCATGAAGGAAGATGTGGAGGATGGCGTCTATTTCAACATCACCACGTGCTTTTTTGTCACCCTGGAGGGTTTTTGCGGCCTCACGGAGGACCTCGCCATCTTGTCCCCCGCCGAGGAGTTCACGGTGGAGGACGTCAAGCAAGGAGGCAATGGCGACTACACTGAGATCATTCTGAAACACTCCAACCTGAAGGCTACTCACAAATGTTACATATCACGGTAAGGCCAGGAAAAGGCAGACACATTGCAATGAATGTACGGTTGGAACCTCGATTCAATGGACCCCAAGCCAACAAACAGAAAATAGCGTCTAGTCTACTGAAAGTCCCCTTTCTAAAGTACCGTATTTTTCGCACTAAAAGGCGCACTGCATTATGAGGCGCACCTTCAATGAATGGCCTATTTTGTAATTTTTTTCATATGTTGGACGCAGTGGATTATAAGGTGCAATCTACAATGCATCCACCAGATGTCCCTACGCTACTTCCGTTCAATTCGAGAGGCGTTGAACGGAAAGAAAGGAAGCATGAACTCTTGGTGCACAAACTTTGATGCGCATTGTTTCGAAAAAATACTGTACAATACTATATTTTGTGTGTTTGCAGGGCCCCAGCAGACAGCGCCCCCCTGTGGCTGGTGATGGTGCTTGTGTCCTTTTTCCTATTTGAGACGCTCCCCCGTTAGCATCTCAGCTCATGAAAGCTGAGATGCTAACGACCATGATGCCTGCGACGACGCACTGACTGCGAGGCAGGACAAATTCTAGACGCATCACTGTTTGCATTTGAGCACGACTAGCACTAGTATGTTTAGGATTCTTTGCTTTTTGTGCGCTAAAATGTATGATTGCTTTTAAGAACTGTATCAATGTAACTGACAGACTGTAATTAAAATGTTTGGTTTTGATTGCTATGATCAGAAGTATCTGTTTACTAATATGCTTGTCGGTTTTCATGTACTGTCGGCCTGCACGTTTTTTGTTAATTTTGCGATTGTGATTTAATACGCAATTTTTTTTTTCAAGATCTGGTTTCCATGTATTTTTTTTTTTCAACAAAAAAACAAGCAATAAAGGAATCTGTATTACAATAAACAATATCAGATTTATTATCAAGAAATGTTTTGGCCTCATATGTTAGGCTTACGCTCCAATACAGTAAAGGCAAATGAACACTGAATTAATATGAAAGACGGTTAGCTACTCCAATTACATCTGATAACTTGGTAAACAATTTGACTTGCAATCTTTAGGCGTTCACAATGACAGCCTCACAAAATTCTACCAAAAGTTTTGCGTAAACCTTAGTCAGTAAATCATATGCAAACTTACAACAATAATGCAAACGAATCTGTGGCTTTATCCCACCAAACTTTCATGTTTCACGAAATAATATGCACTTGTATAGAGACCCAATGCTGACATCTGTTGGCCATAGTTAGTGCTATTTTTTTTAAAGAGCTGTACAGTACATTACAATCTTTGTGATCAAACCAGAGATGGCCTCAACTCTGTATGTTCCCATAAAAAAAAATATATATATACATTTTAAAAAACAGTTGACGGAAATTGACACTGACGGCGCTCATCGTTGTGATTACAACTTTTTGTCTTGAAATAAAGTCAACTTTCTTCTCAAAACATTGCAACTTTTCCCCCTCAAAAAAGATAAACTCGTTATTGTAGAATCACTTTCTTGAAAATGAGCAAATTTTTTTTTTAGTCCCACGGCATTTAGGTAGTTGGCGTTAGGATTATGACAGGGATTTGGGGAAATATTTCTCCTCTGGACCCAAAAAGTTTGACAAGTGACAGACTGTAGCGTACCATAACCCTAACCTCCTTTGTGATCAGCCTGCGTTTTAGACTTGGACCTACGTGTATTTCCATGTGAGCACACACTCTTGTCCTTGCTCAGGATGCTGGTGTCCACGTGTGATAGAGTGCACATGCTGCTTTGGCGGCCCGGGCGGCGCCGTCTGTTCTGGAGCTCCAGCTCGTCGTAGCTGGTCACCCGGATGAATGGACACCAGCGGAAAACACGCTTGAAGCCGGCTCGAAACCTGATCCAAGATCCACACCCCAATCCATTTCTTTTCCCGGCTTCAGTAAGCTTCCGAATGTGATCATGGCCAGCCACAGCACTGCCAAGTAGATCTGCTGGATGGACTTCCACTTACTCAGACCTTTGTTGAGGCCCGTCACCATGAAGTAGACGTGATAAGGCAGCCAGCAGAGGGCGAAGGTCACCACCACAACCATCATCATCTTCACGATCTGCGGTGAGGGACGAGGGGGAAGGAAATTCAGCTGAGATGATATCGCCCTCATTGATGACATCGTCCTAATATCTTGAATGTTCATACCACTCTGTTGTATTTCTGTACCTTCACCTCCTTAAGGCATCATCCACCTTTCAATAGCCACAGTAAAACCGGAAAAAGTGATGAAGCACTTGACCTGTAAGTTCCTCTGCAAGGGGCAGATGAGACCAAGCAAAAACGCCCTCAAGCTCAACATGGATGACGCATCTCCACCCTGAATGGAAGCCCCGACACATTATGCCAGCTTTGTTTCCCCGACATGTCCCGAAAACGCTTTAATCTTTCCCGGGTTCCATTTCGACAGCTAATTGCGCCTTTGATGGCGTTTGTCTTCAGTGTTGAGCTTGAAACTATTGCACCTGTCTCCCTTTCTATTTGTGGGCGTTGCTCGAAAACGTTTGTGGTGTCAATTAGGGCCGTTCCTTATGTTCCGACCGGCATGAAAGATGAGTTAGCCTCAAATGAATGCAAGGAAATGCATTTGTTTTTTCCAGTGAATGTTTCTGCAATGAAACTGCCTGCCAGGTTACCTTGTGGCATTTGTTATTATTTATGAATAAAATTGTTCCCGTTTGGCATTAATCCTGCTGCTGTCTAGATAGACTCTTACATCACGGCACCTGCAATTGTCCTTAATCCTCATAGCAGCCTCACTCTGTGCACAACCACTGAGGGATGTCAACCGTTCGAGTTCACTCATGTTGGTGCAGACAAGAAGTGACTAGCATTGACAAGGATTTTCCATCAGATCTGTTTGTCACTGCGCAGACTTGAGCAAAAATAATTCCCACAAAAACTTTGAAGGGAGGGCCAAGGGTCAAGAGGACCTCATAGAAGGGTGGTTGGTGCAAATCCCTTTATAGGCGCAGAGCCATAGGTTTTCATTTGTGTTCACATTTTTCTATTTTGACTGATACTAAAGGGAATAAAATAATCGAGATCTTCTGTACCGGAGAGATCTCCCAAAAAGTGCCTCATCAGAAGACTTGGTAGTTACCTAGTATATACAGATATTCAAGTCGGCTTTTCTTGACATTTTGTTTTTGCCTTCAACAGAGACCAGAAGATTTTGCGGCAGCACCAGCTGCGATTTAGTGTAACTGTAAATAAATGTTCCACATTGTCAGGAAAAGGCCGTTAGAACAGCTGAACGTCATGAATCAGAGGCACTTTAAATAGTGGCATTTGTGTGTCGATTCCCATTGTGCAAAGTTTTGAAATGATTTAGCTTGGTCTCCCTTTTTTATATCACAAAAACCTGGCATATTAAATGGAGTGCGGACTATTTGCACTTTATATTATTTTGATCACCTTCAAGTTCTTCCATGAAACGTTGTGGAGCATTAATTAATGTTTGGTCAGTGAATAAAAATGCCGAACAGATTTTTTTTTTTTTTTTCTGGTCAGAATACAAAGCAATGGAATAGGAGTTGCTAATACATTTACTGTACCTTCCTTTTTGCCCGCAGCTGTCCATGATAGTTATCCGATGTGTCTCCTGGGATTTCACCTCCCCAAAGGGTTACACCGATGATGGAGTAAGTGATGGCCATCACCAGTAAGGGCACCACATAGACCAGGACAGTCACGATGATGTGATACCTGCAAGGGCAGACACAAACACACAATGTTAGACGTTATTATTTACGCCAACAGCGAAAAGAATAATGCAGGAAGCTCGTTGCTCTTTGGCTCACATGAAGGGATCGTCTGCCATGCGGGGCCAGGCTACGTAGCACAGCGTCCTGCGGGGCAAGGCTCGAATTGTGGAAAAGTACCCGAGGGGGAAGGCCAAGATGACGGCCAGACTCCAGATGGTCGCGATCACAGCCAGTGTGGCTTTGGCGGACAGGCGAGGCTTTAGAGGATGGATGATGGCCATGTACCTGCATTCACAAGCAGAAACGAATTAATTTACTCCACTCATATGTCTGAGTTGATCCTCTAGGATTTTTCCCTTTCAGGTTTAGAAAAATACATGCACATTTTTGAACCTGGAAAAGGTACAGTATAAGCTGTTACATAAGGCCAGGGTCATTTGATTTAGATTCCACCTTGAGGGACACTACTGGATTTCTATGGGTTTAATTGAAATGGGATTTCATCAAACTAAATAACAATACCATGTCACATTTAGAGCAAGTATACATTTGAAGCAAAAAAAAAAAGTAGTAATAAAGTATTATAATTTCAGAAGTTGCGGTTTAGAATTTGGTCTCTTGCATGGACTACATTCAAATTTCATGTTTTTTTTTCCATGAATCTACACTACTGATCAGTCCACAGGAAGTTGCGGTTTAGAATTTGGTCTCTTGCATGGACCACATTCAAATTTCATGTTTTTTTCCATGAATCTACAATACTGTTTTTTTGTTGTTGTTGTTTTTATTTTTATAAACGATAATCGAAAGTGGCTGGCTCTCTTTGATTATGCAACGTTAACAGCTCAACAAACATCGATAATGTACTTTTTTGTGAAAAGTGATGGTTTTGGAGACAAGAAAATTGTGCATGACGCCAGCATTATTCTCCTTGCGTCGTGCGTTATTTCCACAATCCAAATACACGCTTCTTCGGTTAACTCGTAATTTTAAGGCAACAAACTGATAATTTTTAAGTGGGGCACTTCAACAACATACTTTGGCTGCTTTGGCTTTCCTGCATTTGACAAAAAAGAAATAAGAGTTTACAGAACTAATTGGCCCTTGTATTGTACCCCAACTTAAAAATATGAGTCAAAACATGCCAGCAAATTGTTTTGCAGCAAACAACTTGCTTGCTTTGTTGTGCTAACATTGTTGCTATAAATGTCAATTATTTATATTGTCACGTTGTTCTGACTAGCATGAGTGTTTTAGCCCCCCACCCCACCCTCCCCAAAATGAGGATGTAATTTTTACAATAAAATGGTTAAAAATAACAACAACAATAATACAGTACAGTACAATCTAATGTAATTTCAAAAACGTAAAACGTTGCCTCCACCTGAAAGCGCGTGATCGTGTCGGGTGCCGTCTATGTGCTGTACCTGTCAAGAGCAATGGCGGTCATGGTGTAAATGCTGGCGAACACCGCCGTGACCGGGAACAAGTTGTGGAACGTGCAATAGAGCGCCCCGAAGTACCACTCTCCGTGGGCTGCGTAGATGAAGTTGACGAGCGTGTTGAACGCGGCCGTGGACGCGTCGCACACCGCCAAGTTGAGCAGGAAACAGTTGGTGACGGTCCTCATCCGCTTGTGCGCCAAGATGATCCAGATGACCACCGCGTTGCCCAGCAGAGCCACGCCGAGGACGGCGCAGTAAGCCAGGGCCCACAGAGCCACTCGCCACGCCGGCTGCACGAACTGGTTAGCCGGGGGGCTTCGGCTGGACGCGGAGCCGTTCGGGTCGGAGCTGGAGGACATTCCTGCTGGAGGATGCTCACGCGAAGCTTCGGATAGACCACAAGTGCGGGGTCCTGATGCGGCCACTTAAATCACGTACACTTCAACCCCTCCCTCGGGATTGGGGTGGGAGGCTCGCACATTAAAATGATCATAATAATCGATAATCCGTCCATGTAATATATTTACAACCCCTGTAATTCAATTAACTCTCATTTACATTTGACGCACCAAAGAAGTCTGTTATTAACAAGACTGTCACATTTGCAGAATTCGCGATAGGACACGATAATGTGTGGGCCGTGCAAATCAGTCAAAATCCAGTAAAATGGCTCCAAGTCAGCTGGCACAGCCAGAATTGGTTGCCAGCCAATCGCAGGGCACACACAAGCGAACAACCATCCGCACTCACACCGAGGGACAATTTCGAGGGTTCAATCAGCCTTCCATGCTTGTTTTTAGAATGTGGGAGGAAACCGGAGCACCTGGAGAAAACCCACGCAGGCCCAAGGAGTACATGCAAACTCCACACAGGAAGGCCGGAGCCGGTATCGACCCCACGACCTCTGCCCTGTGAAGTCGACGTGCTAACCACTCGACCGCCGGGCCACCCGGCTTCTAACACGTTAGACTGAAATATGCGTTTCTGTGAGTTTGTTTTGTGCATTCAACCATCCCCACCCCAATCAAATTTTCCATTTTTGCAGTGCTGCATGTTCACATTCACACCACGTCAAATAGCACAATAACTGACAGCATAGACAAATGCACTGCTCGCATTGAGTGAAGAAAAAAAAAATCAAACACAAAAAAGGTCAAAAAGGGTGTTTTCCTCGCAGCGAGACCTCATTACCTGTTTTGGGCCACTCCCCAGCTCAAATGTCACCGTTCTGTCACCCTCCCCGCACCTCCTGCTCCCATCGCTAAAAAGGTTACGGCCTCTGAAGTTCATTCAAGGCATTCCCAATTCTTCCTCGATGTCACATGAATAAATCAGATGTCGTTTCATCTCAATGGGGGCGGCAGGGTGAGGACGTTTGAATGGCGTTGCATCATGCCGAGAGCTATTTCTACATTATTGGTGGCAAAATTAAAAAGTACATTTCTACAACCCCCTCCCAAAAAAATGAATAACAAGTAATTTGATCATTCACTGGCTGTCAATTATTTCTCTTTGTAAAGGCAGAAACTTTTAGAATACTACCGTAATGAGCGTCTGGTGCCATCTGCTGGTCGGATTGTGTGTGTAACTAAGTGTGCACATGCACGACCTTGTAAAATACAAAGCTAAGAGTGAGAATTGCTTTTTTAAATATACCGCTACGAGTAGTCTTTCTACAGCCAGCATACAAGGCTTCCACTTTCACAAATTAAAATGTAATTCTTCTCAATGGTCGGCACTCAGCAGACATGAATTTGCTTATTTTTGCACGCAAAAACGATACATCTTGCCTGGTAGAAAAAGCAAAAGAATTCAAATTGAATGTTGAGAATGAAACCCAATGTTTCTAAATTGTGTGATTCAATCCAGTCAATAATAAAAATGTACTTTTCATGGGTTTCAACTGGCCCAAATGGACACTTCGATGTTAAAAGTATATTACAAATATACTAAAAGAGTTCACGTTTGAAATGTCAAAATCAGGCAGAAATCCACACACGTCTGCTAAGATTCATTGCATCTGCACGAACATCGTGAAAATGGTTCTTAAAACAAAACAGAATGAGAGGAAAAAAACACGCGAAGAGGATGCAGATGGTCAGCAAGATTGTTTGACTGAAAACGATTATTTTGGTATAAAATATGCATTGTCAGTAGCACACATTTGAGTGTTTTTACAACAAAAAGAGAACCGCCCCCCCAAGAAAAAAAAAAACAATTGGCAAGTTTTCTTATCTCAGTACATGGCACAGCTTGTTGGGTGGGAAAAAAAAAAAAAAAAACCCCGAGGGTAAAATGAATTCAAATGAAACCGATTCGGAGAAAACGTTGCCTGTCACACTCACACACACACTTCCAGGCAAGCAGATTACAATCAAGTGACTACGCCAAGCGGATTACGACTCTAAACGGAGCAGCAGACTGGTCACAAGAGTTCGATTTGGTTTATGAGACATGATGAGGCTGTTGAAGGTTAACCTATGAGATTTTACATATATTCAATTCATTTGGGGTAGAAGCCCGAAAGATGAAAATTCCTGGAGTCCTACAATACAGTTTTTAACGAACAGTTTTACCAGGTGAATGTCTCACAAGTGACACAGCGCTTCAATCGCCGTCGTGTCACGCGAGGAATCAGCGTATCGTCACTGGAGATCATTTCAGCAAGTATCAAAAGGTGTGTTCTTTTCCCCCACTATATATTCGAAAAGTAAAACACCTTTCACGTTTCAACATTAACAAGTAAAACTGTGATTTTTTTTTTTTTAATCATTTGGGTTTTTTTGGGGGTTTATTTTAGGTGGTATGGGAGCTGGGGTCCATGATATAGCTTTAAGTTGTAATACCACCATCTGTCACTAGACGGCACACATCACTTAGTTGCATTTACACTACTGGCCAGTATGACAGCGAGTACAGGCTTAATAATCTTGTTGGAAATTTGGAACGACATGCACGACAAACATAGTCCCTGAATACTGTAAATATTTGACAGAGATCATTTTGGTGTTAAAATAAATAAATAAATACATTGCACAAAGTAAGTTCTTGTACTTAATGTTGAAAAAAAAATTCTTGATTGTTCAAAGCCTTTGTTGCGGAAGGCTGGATCTCTGAAACATGCATTGAACATGAAATGTATTAAAGATGCTCTGGTAGTCATTGATTCTATCCAAACAGCCATATTTTGACATGTATTTCGCCCACATTCAAAATGTCATTTTTGTCATACATCTGATTAGGAAGTGCCACCCACCATCAGCGCTGATGAAAAAAATGTGTGCGACCATTCCACCATTTAAGTTGCCCAACCCTGTTTTCAAACCATATTAAAATGTACAGCGAGTCCTTGATTTATGACGGAGCTCTGTTTCGATGGCAGCGAGGGACATTTAACTCAATTTTGAGTCAAAACGTTCCACTAACCTACAATAATGTAGTATTAAAGTCATAAATCCAGTACATACTTTGTGTGTGTGTGTGTGGGGGGGGGGTTGCAGGGGGACACTTTAAGGTCATAAATTGAACACGCCTTCTTGTGAAGGCTGATCTAAATTCTCTGCATGGAATGCAGTCTATAAATTGAGAACTCATAGTTTCTAATACCCCATGAAAAAGCCCCTGGGAATGCATACTTTTTGTACTTATTGCTTCAATGGAGTTATGTTTACACCCTGTCAAGTCATATCCGTAATTTATTATCAGAGCGGCTCCGACTGGTTTCAATAGGAGACGGTGAGCATGTACTTCCTCTTACATCACAAAGTGAAATGTGATCTGCGAGAGGAGGTCCTTCATAACCCACAAATGGGCGGACTGGATCAGAGAACTGTAACTGGGGCTGAGTCCCTGCTTGCTTTTTAACCAGCATGCAAACTCCTCTGAGACGTTAGTTGGCGGGGTATACGTAACACCGAAGATTAATCGGTCAACAAAACACTGCCGTTGGTTACGAAGCTGGGTGTTGGTACACAGGTAAGGCAAATATGGTGCGGGCTTGTATTATTATGTGCGACAGTCGAAAAAATAATAATTCTACTTAGGTTTTATGCCTGGTGTGCAGCAGGGCAGGGTGCTGTGTATTGCATTCTATACGGGTGTTCCCTAAGCAGCTGCAGTGCGTGTCAGCTGGATGGGGTCCAACTCAAAACACTCAAACGATTCCAGCAGTTGGAAGGAAGTTCGACTTGATGAATGCAGTCTATTAGGAGGTGTGTGTGTGTGTGTGGGGGGGGGGGGGGGTTTTTTTTTTTTTTTTTTTGGGGAGGGTCGTGAGATCAACTTTT
>NW_017842060.1:6450622-6503723 GCF_001891065.2 Hippocampus comes | reverse complement strand
CTTTGCTGTTCATTTTTTTTTTTTTTTTTTTTTTTTTTAAACAGTGAAATAAACAAACTAGAGGTCAGTCAGACATTTGTGGCTGTAAATTTGCTTTCTGCAATTAATTAGGCCTGCCAAAGCCACCTTGCTAATGTCACATGAAAGGCACAACACAAACAAATTCCTAATCGAGTACTGAGCTACCGGATAGTGTAGCAAATAGAAAACAAATGCTCATTGGAAATATTCTATGAGTCCCTCTCAATTTTCGTAAATGCACAACATCGCATACTTTAGATGTCGTGGGGGGGGGGGGGGGGGGGGGGGGGGGGGATTTGTTTTTTTCATTTCTTGGGAATGGTCATGAGATCAACTTTCTGTACGATCTGCACTTTAACTACAATATGTCAAGTATGTGACAAGGAGTGATGTAATGAACTTGGGGCGAGCCAGCTTTGGCAAACATCACACACGTGACGGCTTTGCATTGGAGTGCAAATTTAAAAAGCAGGGCTCAGATTTATTTCGGCACCAAAAAAAAAAAAAAAGGATGAAATGTCCAAGTCAGGCCCCTTTCAAAGATAACGCCGGTCCACTGTCGCTGATGGGGCCGGAAGAACCAAGTATTAGTGTGTGACAATGTTCTCGTGGGGAGCTTGCTCTCAGTGCAGCGTGACAGAGGTGGCAGAACATGACGCAAACACTCCGGAGAAGTCTCACACTCCAGACAAGTCTCACCGAAATGATCTCTCGCTTCATAATAAATAGATGAGTAACTGGACAAACCGCACAGTCTGGAGTTTAACCTTCAACCTCTTTCTCTGGGTCACTCATTCAAGTCGATGGCTCAGTGCCAATGAGACTTTTGCACTTTGAAGCCTTTTGGTAGCACGGTGGGGGTGGAGGTGGGGGGTGAATTGTTCTCTATGCGCTTACATAGATTATCTCGTGCTTACCTCCCACATTCCAAAAACATACAGGTTAGGTTAGGTTGAGGACCAAAAGGTATGGATGTGCCCTCTGGGTTTCCTGTCAGTGTATTAACAACCTGACCGAGTGTTAAAACTGTGATCTTACTCCAACAGGTGGATACACAGGTTGATTGTGGCTTTTGCAATGTCGTGGAAACACATTTAATAGCTCTGCCTGTCACTGTATGTCACTGGCAAAAAAACAAACAAAAAAAAAAACAAAACAACAACAGTGTACATTACTTCTTAAAAATAAATAAATCGGACCAATTTAGTGAAACTGAATAACTTCCCACGGCCCACCGAAATGTTCAAAGGTTAACTGAATGGAATGTTGACAATGCATTGGATCAATTCTTGAAAACACAAATCGTGATTCTGAAATCGGATTCGACCTCCTAATCCAGTTGGGGGTTGAATCCGGACAAACCATCAGTTTGTATTGTTTCAAATTTTTTTCATGGAATCTGAATAACTTGATCCTAAATAGGAGGATTTTTTTTCTGTTCCAAGCTGTTTGGCGGATTCAGGGGGGGGGGGGATTTCAGGAATAAAATCTGAAATTGTATTTGGTGAAATAAATATCACTTATCATGCAGTAGATATCCATCTTATTGTTAAAAACATGGTGAAGCTGCATTTGCTGTTATGCCGCACGCAAATTGAAGATGTCAACAGAAGTGAAGTCGGCGCTGAATGTAAAATGGCTTTTTTAAATCCAGGTTTTCTGTAAATGCGTTTCAATGTTGTCAACATAAATTTTTGGGGTGAGTTTGCTAAGCTACTTTTGTTTCCTCTGCCTTGCTTTGGAAGGTTTTGTCTTGAAACGCTTTTTGTATTTGAGGCACATAACGCACCTTCGCTACCACTTTAGTATATTTTCCAACGTTTCAAGGTTGACATTTTAAGTTTGATTTTGAAGCACATGGGATCTGTGTTTGCCTTTTTTTTTTCGTGGGGCCGATATCGTGTGCTTGCTCAAAAGATACTGAGCATCATCATCTTGTCTTCTCGATAGATGGAGCACTTCTCTTTGCCAGCGCTGTCCCGCGTCGTCATAAGCGGCGGTACGCACGGCAATGAGATGACGGGAGTGTACGTGGTGCGAGAGATGGCAAAAAATAAGGTTGACAAGATCGGCTCCGCCTCTCGAACGACAGTCCTCTCCAACCCGGAGGCTGTTAAAGTGTGTCGACGGTACATCGACAAAGATCTCAATCGTTGCTTCACAGATGCTTTGCTGAGGTATGTTCAAACGGGGGGGGCTCCTTAACATTTTGATGCTGCTAAAACTAAAAGGTGTTGCGTTTTGGGGACTTCCAGTGCAACTCTAACGCCCTCCTCGCCGTACGAGATAAAGCGAGCTCACGAGCTGAACGCTCTGTTCGGCCCCAAAGGAAGCCCACAAGCCGTGGACATCCTGTGTGACATCCACAACACCACCGCCAACATGGGCATGTGCTTCATCTTTTATCGCTTTGACTGGATCACTCTACACATTTTTAAATACATACAGGTAAATCACACGCACGCGCACCCTGTGCTAGCAGTCGGGTTTCATTGGACTTGAATGCATTCTGCCACGACCGGAGACTGCTGTCGCATTTACTTGCCGGAAATTCCTTCAACTCCTTTAATGTTGCCTCTTGGAAGCCTCCCTTGTCCATTTTTTTTCCCCTTTCCATCAATTTTGGAGAAAGCGCTTGGTAAAGCGGCGGCGCCATATTTTCCCAACTTGATATAGTTGCATGAAACTGTTTCACACGCTTCTCCCGGCGGATATCTTTGAACAGTGAGATCCCTCTGTGGGCTAATTCTTGTGCTCCAAGATGTGACGAAATGTTAGGAAAGTGGCTACTAGAATATCTGAATTTTATTCGGGGGTTATGGAGGGGACACTTAAAACGGTGGCAGAGGTGTGCCGACTCCTTTTTGCCACAAGTCTAAATGTGACTGGTTCAGAGCAAACACATCCACCAGGATTGACGTGCACGCTTGTGCGACCACATTATTTCAGTTGTTGTTCTTTTTACCTTCCCGACCCAAAGATGGGACTTTTTTTTTTCTTGACCCTTTCAGGGACAGCGGTTACTACAGTGGACAGCTTATCATGTTATCTGGTTACAGGTTATCATTATTGTTGCATGAAAGGGTGAAGTTGAACAGGTCATAGGTGTCACTAAGGGCTGAAAAGGTTTGAAAGAATTTAAATTGGCTTTATCTTTTCGAACACAAAAATCCCGGCATTTTAACGATGAGTCGAATTTTTCTCGATAGATAACTGTGCGAATCTTAATGACAAACTTGGCCAGTGTACCCTTTCAAGAAGATTGTGTACTATCGCTATTTTATTGTATTTCAAGTGATGGCAAAAAAGTTGCATGGTTTGTTTTTGTCAGAGTAAAGCATCATTTGGGCCTGTGAGAGCAATCCAGTTCGACACGCCGCTTCCGGAGGCTTACTCACTCGAAGCTGTGGCCAAACATGGATTCAGTAAGTGTGTGCGCTTTAATGTGTTGGCATGTCTCTGAGAGCCATAATTCTCGAGGAATAACTTCACTTGCGTTCAAAACGCAATGTTTTCTTTTAGGGTACTATATTATTTTTCTGGAGTTGCAAACTGGAATTTCATGTACCGGTAGTTCAATACCTGGCTTATAAGCATTTCCAAACGCCAATTTTGGTTGTGTTTTCTCTTGTTGTGAACAGCCTTGGAGGTCGGACCTCAACCCACCGGCGTGATCAGAGCGGACATTTACAACATGGTGATGGAAGCGCTCGACCTTATCATGGATTGGCTTGAAAAATTCAATTCTGGTGAGCTCATCTAATTGAATGATGCAGAAAAATAATAATTAAAAAAATATATAGTCAGAATGAAAATCAGAGTAAGGAATTTAAATATTAGAATGAAGAGAAAAAAAAATCTGTACATTTACAAAATGAAGTTGAAATATTAAACTGAGAGGGGAAAAAAGTCAATGTGATGAGAAATATTGAAAACGATGCAACACGGGTAAAAAGAAGTGATATGAAAATGATGTTTGAAAAAGGAGGTTCTATTTAACAAAAAAAAAAACAAAACAAAAAAATTGCAGTCACGAGAGTGAGAAGGGGGACCGGCCGGTGGTCCAGTGGTTAGCGCGTCGACCTCACAGTGCAGAGGTACCGGGTTCAATTCCAGCTCCGGCCTCCCTGTGTGGAGTTTGCATGTTCTGCCCGGACCTGCGTGGGTTTTCTCCGGGTACTCCGGTTTCCTCCCACATTCTACAAACATGCATAGCAGGCTGATTGAACACTTGAAATTGTCCCCAAATGTGAGTGTGAGCGCGGATGGTTGTTCGTCTCTATGTGCCCTGCGATTGGCTGGCAACCGGTTCAGGGTGTCCCCCGCCTCCTGCCCGAAGACGGCTGGGATAAGCTCAAGGCACTTTCTGGTGAAGCGAAAACGATGTGGATGTGGTTCATCACATTGTTATTACCTCACAATCCTCCGATGACGGAAACTCGGCCACGCAATTTAAGCTGGACTGTTTTTTTTTGAAGGGGAAAGATGCGTTCTCATAATATTTTGACTTGATTCTCATCAAGCTAATTTTTCAATTCCATATTACCACCAAATTGTCTCACAGACTCAAAGTGACGAGGCTGTCCCCCACTTAACAGGACGTACGTTCGAGGGTGGTGAAGTGGAGGCCTTTTGTAAGACCAACGCCCTCGACTACCCGAGAGATCCGACCACTGATGACATCACCGCCGCCGTTCATCCCCAGCTGCAGGTAGAGCGCAGCTTGCCAACTACGTTTTGCAATTCCGATTCCCAGACGACGGCCTTCTATTCGGGAGGTCTGCCCTCTCAAGAGTGCTCGTTTTCCAAGTTTTGTCCTCTCTCTCCCGCTCGCCGCGCAGGACAACGACTTCAAGCTTCTCCGTCCCGGGGATCCCATTTTCCAGTCGTTTAACGGGGAGACGGTCAAGTACGAGGGAGAGGAGGCCTACCCTTTCTTTGTGAACGAATGTGCCTACTACGAGAAGAAGATTGCCTTCCAGTTAGCTCGCAAGATCAGTATCAGCCTCCCGTCCATCAGCGTGACGAAGGACTGAGAACCCATCGGAGCGGGCGATTTCAAATCGAAAAGGAAGACAACATTTTCATTGATCAGGCGTGATTGAAGAATTTGTAATTACGCTTCCCCCGGAGAAACAGAAGAAACTGGGCCAACTGCTTAGCTGATCTAGCAACTATATCGCAGTTACAAGCTCTTCTCGTTTATTGCGTTGTGTGAACGACTTGGGCGACACTGAAATGTCTACAACCCGGTGATCACAACCAATTGCGCCTATATTTGTGCATGGCAAGAGTGCGAGCTGCAGGTCGTGTTCTCATGAACTATTGTTTGGCTTCTCGTCAAATAGAGTACACTTGCGACCGCAAATATTGAACAGGTTTAACATGAACGACTGGCGGCGGGGGATGGGGCGAATCCCTTTCAGTCCAAGCCCAAGTTCAAAATGTTGCTTTGCAATAATATTCTGCCGCCGGTCATCGAAACACAGCATTTTGATTAATAGTGAGTAGGATGAATAAGAATCAAGCAGATGAATCCACCCGTTTTTATCCACAGCAACGTTGACATTGGCTGCTGTCAGCTGAAATTGATGTCAGCGTGCCCTTGGGCTCGAATCGCATGCTCAACTGCTCTCTCGGTTTGGTCACGTGATATTCACAATGCGAGCCCGAAGGCACTTTGACACCAATTTTAGCCGACAGCAGAAGGTTGTAGAATGTCATTTCTGACGTGTCTTTTTCATAAAGGTGCCAGTTTCATTCTTTTTTTTTTTTTAAACTGCAATTAAATACACCAAAAGGCTGCTCGTTTTCTGCTTTATGATTGTTAAGCTGTCGTGAGTGATTGCTTAATGATTTTTCCACTCACCAATGAGCCTTTTAATGCCTGAAACTTGAACCAACACGCCGTGTACTAAGGTGCTAGATGCTGTTTTAATTCCAGTGAAAACTGATTTTTTTTTAAACTGAAGGCAAACTGACTTTCTTTTTTACTAAAACAATTTCAAACTGATTGAAATGTAAAAAGTTATGTGAATGATTTCTCTGACCGATTTTTTTTTTTTCTGTCAGACGTCCACTATATTTCAAGACAACTGGTGTGCTTGGATATAATTTAATAAAAGACGGACATATTTAACTGGGTGGCACAATGTTCGACTGGTTAGCATGTCGACCTCACATTGCAGAGGTGCATGGTTCGATTCCGGCTCCGGCGTTCCTGTGTGGAGTTTGCATGTTTTCTCCGGGTACTCCGGCTTCCTCCCACATTCCAAAAACATGCATGGCAGGTTCACAGAACGCTCTAAATTGTCCCTAGGTGTGAGTATGAGTGTGGATGGTTGTTCGTGTGTGTGCAACAGGTTCAGGGTGTCCCCCTGCCTCCTGCCCGAAGACAGCTGGGATAGGCTCCAGCACCCCCCGCGTGAGGATAAATGAATTACAAAATGGCTGGATGGATAGATATTTAACTGCATAGTCAACATTTATTTTGGACCCCAAAAAAGGACACCTACATCACCATTTTTCCCCCCCATGTACAAAATTTGAGCCTCTTTGAAGAAGAATTCCACAGAACTAACTACATTTGGGAATGGTCGACATTAAGAGTGGTTTTATCAAAAGTGAATGATCACCAAGACGCAAATCACTTGAAACGATTGAGATTAACTGGCACAAACATCAAGCGCAGCACAAGTGGTTCCAATTCAAGTGAGTGACATTTGGTCAACACGACACACGCAAGCTGGAGTGGGACAAACTTTGAAACAAACGGCTGAGATTTCTTGAAGCATTGTGCAACTGACGATGTTTAAAAAAAAAAAAGTTAATGGCAAGGTGACGAGCAGCAGTGAAATGGCAATTAAAAAGAAGCCAATCTCCACAGCAAAACCACAAGTCATAAATAATTGAGCATGCACTTTTGGAGGAAAGGCCACACAGATGCGATACCACAAATGGATGTTGTTTCATGGCTATTGTCAATACTTATGATGACTGGCTACAAACATCCTCTTCTCTGCTTTGAGATTTTGATTGTTCTCAGTCGCCATTTTTAGGCCACCCTGTACGCGACCATGCGCGAGTAGTTCTTGCGGTGGCTGCGTGCCGCCCAGAGGAACAAGGCGGACGCCATCATCTGCAGCGGGAAGGAGATGAGGGCGAGGTAGAAGGACCAGCCCAGCGATGACTCGGGCGGTCTGGCGTACTGGTGGAGGAGATCCACGCCGACCAGGAAGCAGCACACGCTGCCCAGACAGCACAGAGCTGACGAGGAAGAGGAGGGATGTCAGCGATGGGGACGCCGCCGCATTGACTGCCCAATTGTGGACATCTTCTCAGCGGGGTGAGGAGAGTGGGGGGTTGTGATATATTTGCATTGTTGGGCCCCTCACACACAAGAAAGGTCATTGTTGTGCTTTGCTCTTCCTTTTATGGAGCTGTGCTGTGTAGTTCCATATGGGAAGCCATTTCAGTTGGTATTTGATCTCCTTCAGATCCATCTTAAGGTGCGGGCACTCATACTTTGATTGTCCTAATTCAGGGGTGTCAAACTCGTTTTTGTCACGGGCCACTTTGAAGTTGCGTCTTCTCTCGGAGGGCCGTTTCATAAATGTTTCATCTCGTATATTTCATCAAATTGTATCATTACTTGGACACAACAAATGGGTGGTTCCTAGTTTGCGCAATTTGTTGTTTGTTCAATCCTTGTTCAAGTGAGTGTGAACAGGGTATCAAATTTCTTGCAAAGTATCAATGTTGTTGCACATGACAATTGGTACAGATTTTAGCAAGGATCATTGAAGTTGACACGCATGATTTGCTTTCGCGGGCCACATAATACAACCTGGCGGGTCGCATATGACCCACGGCCCTTGACTTTGACACCTGTGCCCTAATTGGTAAGATTCTGGGCACTGGTAGAATGACTGCCTTTATATTTAGGTTTCCCCCCATTAGTTGACATCTGCTCCCCGTTTGATACACACTTCTGAAATCAACCTCTCTATTCGCAGCCATGTTATTAGTGTAAGCGGTCCATGTCAGCGGGGATGACATTTAAATGAACCAATCAATAAACGTGATGAAATTGCCCGACTTTCAGTGACTTCCCCTCGTACGCAGGCGGTTGGCGTGCTTACCCGCGAGAAGATGCAGCACTCCCACGGCCAGGGTGGGCGTGAAGCTGCGGCACAGGCAAGCGCAGACGCCCACGAGGCCGCTGAGGAACACCAATGCCAGAGACACCAAGGGCAGGAGAAACTGGCACCTCCACAAGTCTGCAGCAACATTTAAACCATTAGGACTCCGGAATGGAAAACGCATTATTTATTTAGTGGATGACTTCAGCGAACCCCTACTCTACTGTAGATTTTCAAGCCATTATTTTCATTTATTTATTTTTTTACACGAGCATATAGCTCTCCTCAAGCAAATCAGAATTTTCAGTTGTGTGCCTTCAATGTAGTACCACTTTAGGCTGCAAAATTTCAGGTGGCCCTGAAGTCGACTGGTAAAGATACGGCATGATTAACAATAAAGAGTCAGAGAGGTTCATCAACGACCAAGATCCAGTGATAGTCCTTGTTCCCACAAAGCAGAGAATTGTTTGTACGCATTGCTGCATGGCTGAGTTAAAATAGCACTTGCTTGAAGGTTGAAAATTCAATTTCATCAATGCTAATTTCCGTTTGTTTGTCTATAACGACTGGCATTATTGTTAAGATAATGCTACAAGCCTTTCCTAAGTAATAGTAGTTTTTTTACAGCCATTTTTTCAAGAACAATTCTGCAAATTGAAAATGACAACAACCTGCCCTCGAGGCTTGCATTGCAAGCATCACAATCCTCGACATCAGGTGAGCTATGACATTTGTCATGCGAGCCTGAAGGCAAGTTGGCATCATTTGCAGTTGATATCGGAGTGGGTTGAATAAGCTTGTTAAAATTGATATGCTTCAAAGATAATATGAATTGGAAAGCTGTGTTTGTACAAGTGGGGGCATATAGAACATATTGCAATGAAAGATTTTACTTGGGTTCCCCTTTAGTTAGCCACCATATAATTGGTGTATCAAATTCTTGCTCGCAAGTTCAAAGCAAACGCGCCCGTAGCCAACATGAACATCTGCATAAATTGTGTTCTGGGAAACTGAAATGGGCGGGGACCACACTGGTGAGGAGCCATGTCTGTGTGGAGCCCTGTTGTAACCCATTTATTCTATTTTACTCTTGGGAAAAAAAAAAGACCACGAAAGACAACCAAGGAGGTTAAGACATTCCTTCTCAATGAATTGCATTAGTAGTTAGCATTCAAGGCCAGAAACAGGGCCACAAAATATTGAATATAAAACACAATCCCAGTCGAGGGCATTTGCGTCAGGCTTACATGTCCTTAGCAGGTCCTCTTCACTGTTGTGGTTTTCAGGGTGGTCGTGCCTTGGCAAGAAATGCCGAGGAAGAGTGAAGCGCTCGCAGTGCCTCATAAACTTGGGATCTAAAGGAAATGTAAAAAAAATAAATAAAATAATCAGTTCATACGTACAATCGTCATCAGACATTGGCTGGCTGACAGGTGAAGGCCATGTCCAGCTCTGGATGAGATTCCCTGGGTGGCATTCTAGGATGCTCTAGGACAGTAGTTCTCGAACGTCTTACCCTAATACAGCAACCAAGTATAAATAAAACACAGGTTTCTAATGAGTGCTACCTGGTTCCTTGAACCAGTGGGACTGGCTGGGCACCAGGATGCACCACCACCACAGTCCCATGGTGCCATTGAGGTGATAAGAGGTCTCGCCGGCTGCCTTCTCATCGAAGTCGCCGTCGACAGAGTCGTCACTCGACAATGAGGTGTTGCTTCTATCATGTGCACCCGGCGGGATGCTGTACTGGTACCAGTGCTGGGTTCCCACGGCCACAGAGAGGTACACGGTGGCCAGCAGGCTCAGCACGGAGCCGATGACCAGGGCTGTGGCATAGCGGTTATCCACCATGGTATCAGCTCATTGGTTCAACTGCTCCCTGGTGGAAAACACTAGTAAAGTTTGAAGAGAGGAAAAAAAAAAAGCATATACACATTATAAATAATAATAACAAATTCTATTGTGTATGCATGCGCTCTTAGTGCTCGCCCCTGAGAAGAACAAAATATTTTGATCATCTCTCATCAGGCAGTACTACGCAAGGTCCACCCTGAACTGGTTGCTAACCAATTGCAGGGCACTCATAGACAAATATTTGAGTCATAAACATCATCATGACATATTTTATTTTGTGTGTGTGTTTAGCAAGCTTTCCACTGATACCAACCTTTTATAAATAAAACCAAGACGAAGAAGGTAATAAAAATTCCAAACTTGGATTGAACAAAAACGAAAACTTGACCCCGATAAACTTATGACAAAAGGTTGGCCAAAAACGGCGGTTTTACCGGTTTAAACTTCACAGTCATGCCTTTCTTAATATTCACAGGAAATTATATTTAAAGCAACGCTGGAATCATCTTTTTGTCTGATACGGCCGCAATAAATTGATCTTTTAAAAATGTACACATAAAAGTAGGCCAACTTTCTGTTTACAGTCAGGCAAAACTGTGCACCAGGTGACAAATGCGTCGTACTTGGCACAGGTACTAGTGGCATTACAACCGATTACTGGTTGATTCGTGTCGAGCTTCACTGCTCGTACTGGTACCGTTAACTACTGCAGTATTGCCTCACTCGTACGTGGAGTTGTCCGACTACATGTGTTCGTGCGCTGAATGGTCTTACGAGGACAACGAGCGTCCCTATATTTGAATTTAAAAACTGGCTATCGAAAGAAAACCAGTTGCTGGTTAGCAACTTGCTTTTCAGTTATCTTATCCACCGCTTGTCACAGATGCCTACTAAAGATTTGGTTCATGATGAGACAGCAATCAGCGCTGTATCCGCTTAAACTTTATATTTGCTGACGTAAAAAAAAAATACAATAAAATAATGTGATTCGTAATTACCTCATTTTTTTTAGCCAAAGGGCGGTTTCTCCCGTTCAGGAAACCAGCGGGGTAGCCCAACCTTTCTTCTTCTACGGCGTAGAATCTACGCTGTTTCCTTCTTCTTCTCCTGTACCGACACCGCTGGCAACAGGTGTTAAAGCTAACACTGCCAACTAGCGGAGTAAATGAGCTTACATCACAGATGGCCCATCTACAGATGCAGCTCAATACATTTACAGTAAGGTTCGAAGGTTCCGTTAATTTAGCAGCTCAATTAAAAAAAATAAGTCATATACAGTATTACATAGATTAATTAATAGATGTGCTGGAGCCTATTCCAGCTGTCTTCGGGCAGTAGGCAGGGTACACCCTGAAGTGGTGGCCAGCCAATCACAGAGCACACATAGACGACACTCACGCCAAGGGACAATTTATAATAGATCATGATTTTTATAGCGCTTTCACAACAGCAGGATCTGTAACAAAGCGCTTAACAAAACAGTTGACATGAAGTAAAATAATAAAACACAACACATAACATAAAACACGGACAGTCGTGCAGTCCTAACCACATTTCCCTCATACTTTTAGACTGTTCAATTGACCTGCCATGCATGTTTTTGGAATGTGAGAGGAGACCGGAGGACATGGAGAAAACCCATGCAGGCATGGGGAGAACATGCAAACTCCACACAGGAAGGTTGGAGCCCAAACGCAGGACCGCTACAGTGTGAGTTGGATGTGCTAACCAGACGACCACTGTGCCGCCCATTAGGTAATCCAAACAAAAGATTAAAAACTTTGTGCAGTATAATCCTTCATTTTTATTAAAAGTCAGTACATTTAAAAACAGGTCTGGCACAGATTTAAAAAAAATTAAATGAACAAAACATCAGCCATTGTACTCTGACATGTAAAAGTGTATTTCCCTGATGTGTTTTTGGGCATTAATGCTATCATTTTGGCAACATACCGATAAAAATTTTAAATGTCATGATGTGATCAAGTATTTAAGACACTGACTCTTTTAACAGTCTACATTCAGTCACAAATCAAGTGATGCTTTTCAAGAAGCAAGACATGATGCACATTGTGCAAGAGAAACTTCACTTTTCCTTAAATCAAATCCCCTTTAAACATGCCTGTGCTCGCTGTGCACAGTTGCGTTCACGATGGGCGTGGTGGTGAATTCCACCGTGCATGGTCCCGAGAGGCACGGGGCCGCCTCCAGCTCCAGGACTGTCACGTTGTTGGGGGCGTCAGTGGTGAGGATGCTGGCCGGGACGTAAAGAGTCAACTGGGGGCCTCGAGTCGGCCAGTAGCGTCCCAAATTGAAACCGTTGATCCAAACTTGTCCCTGAGGAGCAAAAGAGAATACTCATTGAGTGAGATTGAAAGTTAGGAGCCCACGTACCACACTTTCAGAATCTGTGATTATAGATGACAACTGAAGTCATGCAAGTAAGCGTGCCTTGTGCCATTTGGGCATGCTGATGTAGGTGTCCTGAGGTAGATCGGGTATGCCGTCGGGAATGATGAAAGTTCCGCCGTAGAAGGCGGGTAGTGACAGAACACTTGGAGGAAGAGGGCCAGACGACGTGGGCTTCATTTCCCAGAGGAGGCCCTGGTTAACCGCTTGGTCGATACCGAGGCTGTACATGGTCCACCCTGTGAGCGCGACATTGTCTAACGTCAGGTTACTCACAAGGCCCTGCGCAAAGAGAGAACACGCAAGGAACCAAGTCAAGTGTGTGCCATTTCCTACTTATGAATGATCACATTCGCTCAAATAGAAGTAGATGCCTGCTTTGTCCTATCAAAAAAAACAAAAAAAAACGCAATGCAGTGGTTCGAGCAAATTCAGTTCATTGACACAGTTGTTCACCAAGGTTATTATAGTTCATGAAAACAAACAAAGTAACTAAATCTAAAACTGAAAAAAAAAGTTAAATAAAATGATAGCGTATTTAAAAAAAACAAAAGCCAACTGAAACTACATTTTACATTTATAAAACTAACAGACTAACTATAAGTATCGCAAGAATGTCCTTCCTTTTCATTGTTGTCATTTAATTTCGTACATGAGCTAACGGGGTGTATTTTGAAATGTATTTTAGTATTACTGCGGCAAAGAAGGTGGATCATTAATTTGTAGTTTACTTTATTACACAGTGCTTCCTGTGACCTTTTTTTAAACTTTCACTCAACAAAAACGCCAAATATTAAAAGAATAATAATATAAAACAAAGCATTAAAAAAATAAATAAATAAAAAAACGATCAAACTCGCTCCAAAATCTAATTAAAACTGAATGGAATAAATTAACAGTCAAATGGAAATAAAAATGAATTATAATGAAAAAGCGCTTTGTTCCAGCTGCAGTTGTTGTAAAAGCGCTGTTTAAAGAAAGATGTATTGCATTGTATATTTCATTACTGCCGACTTCAAAAGTAAAACATGACTGTCCTTTTTTCCCTCATGAAATACACATCACAACATATTTTGTGGTTTGTTTCGAGGACGGCTAAGAAAAATGTAAAAAAAAAAAAAAAAAAGGGCATTTTTATGAACAATTCCAAACC
This sequence comes from Hippocampus comes, assembly GCF_001891065.2. NCBI lineage: Eukaryota > Metazoa > Chordata > Actinopteri > Syngnathiformes > Syngnathidae > Hippocampus > Hippocampus comes. The sequence goes on along the minus strand of NW_017842060.1, from coordinate 6,490,142 downwards.
TTGAAGTCATTGATGCCTTTTCCATAGTTGATCCGGCCCATGTTCTCCACTAAGATGTCCACTTGACTGCCAGCTTTGCCGGTCACATTAATGCTTAGGACTTTGCCTCTCTCCAGAATCCCCGAAGCCACCTTGAAATAAAGCCAGCATGTATACGTGGGCATTTGTTCTGCTTCATAGAAATCTCAACCCATTGCTTAAAGGGCTTAAATACGTGAATATAGATGCTAATGGGAAATAGCATTCAGCTTCTGGAAGGAACGGCTAAGCTATGTGGTTACAAGAGTAAATATACCTTTTAGTGATTAAAAAAACTGTTTCAGTTTTGATGGAACACTTGAACTCATGCTACAGGATTTTAATTTTGGTCATGTTTGTCGTACTTAGCGAGGTACATATACTTGTGTTGAATAATTTAATTCCTGTACATGGGTTTATATGACGCTAATGCTTTGCAATCCTCTCTATTTTAAGTGCTTTGCCGCCATCTTGTGGTCTTTATATGCAATTACAAGGGCCTTTTAGGGGCAGCATCAATTACTCACAGATTTTCAAAATCTGCAGCAAGGTTCGGTATTCAGATTCACTTTAAGAGAAACAATCAATTCCTGCCCTACCCCGTCCACAGACACATATGCTCGATCATGGACCCCGTTCAGCGGCGACGCCAGTGGCGTGGGCGTGCTGCAGTTCACCGGCAGCTTAGTCCTGTAGAACACATAGCCAAACGCCTACAGGACAGGACAAAGCGGACATTTAAAACAAAGACACAAATATCCATCCACTCACCCATCCCATCAGCAAACTCTGTAGAAGCCTTATAACGATCCTGATAATTTCCAAACATCTAAAACGTGCAGGATATGGTCCTTCGACGGACCGGAGTTGGTGATCCCTCACATAAAGTATTTCAACGGCCAGTCGAGACATGAGCTAACATCTGGCAAACACACTAAACGCAGGGGCAAGGAACTCTGGTTCCTCGAGAGCGATATCCTGACGGTTTCAGATCCCTCCCGAATCCAACACACCTGATTCAATTGTTCCATGATTGTTCCAGGCCTCGACAGAGCTTGCTGAGGATTTCCGTTGCGTCAGTGTGTTATGAGGATGGACTCATGACAGTTTCATTGGTCCACTGTGATGTTTTCGGTGATTTCAGTGTGGTCGGATGTGATGACACTTTGAGTGAATCTAGTAACGGCTTGAAGCTCATCAATAAAAATTCATGACTAAACCGTGTCACATTAAAATGCATATGGTCCAAAATGTGGGAAAAAGTAGGATCTTATAATCCGTAAAATACGGTAAGTAGGGCAAAGTCCAGAAGTGCTAATTACTGATGTCATTATCATTTGCTTTTTTTGATAAGTGACGAGAAAAAGAAGCCAGAAATAAAATTTTCAACTTTAATATTAATGTCGACAGTCAGATGAAAACATGAGAAGATACCTGGTTGAGGTCAATGAACGTCTGAGGGAACAAGCTTTCCACTGGTCCAGAGAAGGAGATTGTCTCTAAGGCTTCTGACACCGTCTGGAGCTGTCATTATAGAGCCAGCGTTCATTTTAGTTCACGTGAAGAAAGGTTTTCAACAATTCAAAAACAGTAGTAAAGTTTAATTCGGTCTGTCATTCCAGACGACCCGGCCTCCAGTTCACTCGCTAGCCCGCAATGAATTGGAATGTTATCTTATACACTTGGCAATAAAATGCTGTCATGTTATGATATTGAGTTTATAAAGAGTATAAAGAATATATGCCTGTGAGTATCTTTATATTGTCTACATGTGTTTGTCTTCAAATATCCGTTGCTTAAAGGGTTCTAAAACCGCGACTTTGGATCCTAACTATTAGAATGTCAATGAAATTTTCCATGTTATTTTAGCATTAAGCTAACAGGCTTGTACGGATGGTAATGCAGTTTGGTGGTTTTGACGTGGTAATTGTCGCTGTTTTACGCTCAGTTTGACAGTAAACTTCAAGTGGTAGTGGTATTAAACCGGTTGGAGCAACTTTTTTAAAAAGTGTTAACTAACTTTTGGGGTTTAACTGTGTCAGCAGAAGATTGTGGCATAGTGTGGCTACCTGCTGCATTTTAACAGAACCATATGCAAACTTTGGACTTGATGGCGGGATGAGCCCTTCGGGTATTTTGCGGTACTGTTAAAGAGAAAATATGTGAGTTGCTTTTCATGTCACATAAAGAAGAACGCAAGGAAATTCATGTGCACACACCATTTTGATCACCTCCCGGATTGCAAAGTACTTCTCAGTCAAGTCTCCGGCCTCAGTGAGCGGAGCGTTGTAGTCGTAACTGGTCGGCTGTGCGGCGTAAGGTGAATTGGCACCTTGGGGGCGGGGGGTCAAACGTGATCAGACGCCGTAAAAGCTACGTTATTATATATATATTTATACTGACCATTCCAGTACCCAAAGTTGGTCCCGCCAATAAACATGTACCTGTCAGGAGACAAAAAATGATTTTCAAGGCTACAAAGACTCCAGACGTAATCTTACAATCTCCATCCATGCATTATCCGAGCCTCATATCCTCATCAGGGTCACGGTCGTGCTGGAGCCCACCCCAGCTGACTTCGGACAGTAGACAGGGTACACCACGAAGTGATTGCCATCGAATTACTTCATTTTGATAAAGTTTTGACTTTCTAATAAAGCACTTGTTTTCTCAAATTGCATTCAACATACACAATGTATTATTGATCATCCGGTCAATGTGCGCCGAATGCATTTCCGTCGCTGGAGAATTTTCGAGTGGGTGGGAGGTTGAGGGCATGGGTGTCAGTCGATCAAAATACGGGTCTAATGTTGAATTGGGTCTACATGTGGACTCACACAGATTCATTTCCTCACCCTTGAAAAAAAAGAGGACTCACAGGTTGACATTTGCACCCATTGCCAGAATCTCATTGAGGGTGACGACGACATCTTTGGTTGAGACGGCGGAGTGAGGCGAGCCCCAGTGGTCCAGCCAGCCCGTGTAGTACTCAGAGTTCACCTGCAGGTGCAGATAAGGGAACGGAAGGAAAGAAAGAGTGTGAGTCTCTTTAAATTAAAACTTTAAAAAAAAAGAAAAGAAAAAAAGTGGAAGCTTCAATTACAGTGGTACCCTGGCGTAGACGTTTAACTCCTTCCGTGTTGATAAATCAAATAAAACATCCTTCCATATTTAAATGAACAGAATGCTATTAATCCGTTCCAGCACCCCGAAAACAATTAAAGTTTTATTGGATCAGAAAAATAGCAAGCTACAATATTGAACTGTTTGAAACATACAGTAATAACTTAAATGGAGAGGAGAGTAAAGAACTCAACGGTTAGAGCTCATAGTGTTCGTGCTTTAATTCAATAGGCATTGTGCTGCTCCTTCTGGTGTGCGTATCTTGGCCATCAGCGGCTAATATAATAGATACTACATTTGAAAAATAATCTAATTGTGGTATTTTGTCCCTAAATACTACAATTGTTTTCTTTTCCCCAAGGTCCTCTTCCCATGTATTTTTTAACAAACACAAGCGATACATTAATTTGGATTACAATAAACAAGACCAGATTTATTACCCATCAATGTTTGGTTCTTATAAGTTAGCCTTTAGCTAAATTTAAGGTATTCGTGTAGAGTAGACCAACACACGAACTTGGTCACCGAACAACTCGTCAAGTTAAGGTACCACTCTATGACTAAGATGAACAAGGTCGATGCTTGCCAAAGGTCCATAAGGTTCTGCATGTCGCTGTGTTGCAAACGCTGCGGACACATTGGAACCTGAAATAAAGAAATAATCACACCATCAAATCACTCCTCAGACCTGTCGTTACCTGGCTGCTGACCAACCTGGGCCGAAGTCAACGGTGGCATAGACACCTTGGATGGCGCCGCACTTGAGGAAGCCCAGCGAGGCGCCATCGGTGGTGAACAGCACCACCTCCTCGCCCAGGTAAAACCGCATCAGCTTGTAGAGGTGACGCATGTAGTTGTAGTCGCATGCGAAGTAGCTGCCGTATTCATTCTCCACCTGAATAGCCAGATGTTAAAGACCCTGTGATTACTATGTAGTCCCCAACTGTGGAATTAAGTGAAAAAAAAGTTTTTCAACATTTCGCTTTTCCTGATTATTATTTTTTTTGGGGGGGGGGGGTGGTTAAAATCGTTCTGCTTGACACACTTGGAATCTGGCCTGAATCGCCTCCTCTGCCACCACACAAGAACTTGACACTATGCAGCAAGACGAAAAAAAATTCTGACAAGCGAGCCATTAGTTGTCGTGGTCGCTTCACGAGCAATCAGTGAATATGTCACACTAAACGGGCTATGGCGCGACAAGATGACTCAAAATCGGCTACGGGACACGGCATTTGTCTGCGACACGTCTGTCGGCTCAAAATCAGGCGACATGAGTTTAGTTTGACGTCAGCTTTCGGGGCTTTGTGATATTGTGTGTACTTTAGAGTGCCCCGTCATCACGGTGCAAAAAAAGTAACGCTGCGCAGAAGCATTATGTCTTGCTGACTCAGCACCTTCACCGGTTGCAGTAAGTGCACTCAGAGTCAACTGCATAGATTAGATTCCAGGACATTTTTACCAATTCAGTATTTGATTATAATGCCAATCCTTATTGATCACTCCAGTTTTCACAGAAAGAGATGACAACAAGTCAGCAAACGACCTGCACGCTGATGATCGGGCCGCCATTCTGATAGAGGAAAGGTTTCATCATCGGCAGCAGCTTGCCCATCCAGCTATCCACCGCTGCTATGTAATCTGAAAAAAAAAAAATTATATTGTGTTTACAGGGTTTACATAAACAACTGCTACTTGAGGATTTTCACCTGGATCTGAAGAGCGCAGCACTATGTCTTGCTTGTGCAGAAGCCAGGCAGGCAGTCCTCCCTGGTGGACAGATATAGTATTCTTTTATATATGTTGTTGTTTTAGACCAAGGTGTCAAAGTCAAGGCCCGGGGGCCAGATCTGGCCCGCCACATCATTTTATGTGGCCCGCGAAAGCAAATCATGCATGTCAAGTTCCATGATGCTTGTTAAAGTCTGAACCAAAATTTCAAATTGTCATATGTAATCCACAATTAACAGTCATTATTCTTGACTTCTCATTTTAGAAACTAGTTATTCATCAATTTGTAGTGCGCTGTGTATGTAATATGTGGAGGTGATTAAACATTTATATGGTTTCCCAAAATTCATAACGGCCCTCCAAGTCAAACCGTAACTACAATGTGGCCCGCGACAAAAATGAGTTTGACACCCCTGTTTTAGACACTGGCCACAAGCATCAGGTACTCAAATAGGTCAATGGGTTTGACACCAACGTTACAAGGAATATGTCTCAATTTGTTCCTGTCAGCAAGGTAAACATTTAAGAATGTGAGCTTTATTATGAGAGTGAAATTCAGGGTTTGGCATTTGCACATTTTTTTTCTTAAAACTTATCACCCATTATTTGCTGAAAAACGATTGTTTTCTTTAGGGGTTTTTTTTTCAGTCCAACCCAATTAAAGTGTTACTTTGGCACCATCCGGTAGAATCTCTGTGTTGTTGTTCGGTTTAGTTCACTGATCGTTTTCCATCCACAGTTTGAGATGTCCTGTTTTGCCGGCAATCCTTGCACAGTCGTAAGTGACGCAAATGTTTCTGCTTTTCACTTGATGCAGCAACTAACGGCCCATGTAGTCGACTTTGCTGTGGGCGTTTGCCGGTATACCCGAACATTTATAATTGTGTAAAATGCCAAAAGTTGAGTTTCAAGATTTAATGCAGTTTGTGTAAAGCGCTAAGGCACGTGTGTGATGTCATGCTTGTGCGAGCCTGTTATTGAGGCTAATATTCTAGTAAATATTATTGATATCTTCATGTGAAGGTGGTATGTTTTGTATTTAATAATTCAGCTACTGAATACTTGTCTGTCTGTATGAGCTCTGCAAATGGCTAGTAAGCATTCCAGGGTGTACCCCATCAATCCCACAAAGTCAGCTGGGTTAAGTTTCATCTTAACCACCACTATAATTAGGAGGAGCGCGATAGAAAATGGATGGATGGATGAATATAGTTTTTCTTACCATGTCCCACTCTGCACAAATATAAGGCCCTGGTCGAAGGATGACCAATAGGCCGATATCCTGAGCCAGCTGAAGGAAATATTCCAAATCTCTGTCTCCGCTGAAGTCATAGCTGCCTGGAGAGTCCTCATGGAAGTTCCATGGAATATACCTGGAATGGAAAAAATTGCAGCTAAAACATTGCAAATATATCACAGCGCGGATCTTGAAAGGCACATGAATACCATATCAAAACATCGTGTCTTTTTTTTTTTTTTTTTTACGGTATTCATATTTATATATTCCGGCAACATTGGCACATGGGACATTGAAACAGTCACATACGTCTGGATGGCATTCAGGCCCGCCATGTACATCTTGAGTAGCCGGTCTTTCCAGTAGGCCCTGGGGATCCTGCTGTAGTGGATGCTGCCTGAGATGTAGCGGAACTTCTCTCCATCTTTGCGGAAGCAGTCGTTCTGGTAATCCACGCTGAAGGATGGAGGTGCGGCCCCCTGTGAACACACAAGCAAACTCCTTTTATTCAAGTTTTATTGCCACACACGTGCTCACTGCTTACATGTTCATTTTTTTATTTTTTTTTATGGCATATCAGCTGATGTTAAGGATGCGTCAGCTGAGTCGGGCACTCAATATGAGTCAGTGAATTATGACTTGGTTTAAGTTTAACAGTAATTTCAAAACAGAGTAGCAAAAACAGTTTGAACCAAACACTTGGGGAATTTTTTTTCCCACCATACGCCAACTAGTTGTTAAATTCGCTGGCACCATGCGCTCGTAATGCTATTTTTAGCTCACAAAGACAGTACACACACAAAAAAATGAACGAGGTAAATTGGAGCAAATGTACATTGATATTTTCATATTGAATACGAATGAAAAATCCATCCGTTCTGGTTTTGACCAACTTGGATTGCTTAAAAGGGACAACCTGAGCATTTCAAACCTAACTTACTTTTGTATCATACAAATCTGATCCGATGACTGATTTGACCGTCGATCCATCATCCGAGGTCATATATATAAATAGAATTATATACAAATTGTTTGAAAAAAGTGTGGCATGAGACCTGGATTTTTATTGTGTGAGAGCTGAAAAATCATTTGATTCATTTAAATTATTTTGGGGTCAGGTTTTCAAACAGATAGTTACTGTGGCTTGGAAAGGGTGGTCGTCGTGTAAACTTTTAGCAAAGTTCTTTTCAGTTAAAGTGACATGTGTGCTAATATTTCTGACGCGATAACACTATCGAAAAATCATGAGGTTCTTTTACCGTCAGCCCGAGGAGCAGCAGCAAGAAGCTTCCGAGACCCAGCAGCGACATGACTAAACCTCGCCCAAAACCTTTCCGGGTTCTTGTTAAACTACATAAAAACGTACGTGTTTTTTTTCTTTGTTACGAGTCTTAAAAGGGTTTTACTTTTATGTTCAAGCTAAAATGAGTTATAATGCGGCATCTTGTGGTGCGGAAGTTCGAATCATGTGATGCCATCTTTAAGATGCTGTAATGACGCTTTTTGAACATAGGACGGCAGCGTTGCAATGACGACTGAAAATGGGGCAGCCTTTGAAAGCGACAAAGAAAAACGAGCTGTTTTCGTAATAAGATTTGTTTTGAAGATAGCGAAAAGCTATTACACGTTGCTACCTGCGGATGTTTCTCCATAAGTACTTTTGTGTCATTAATTATTAATTTTATGAAGAGGCTATATTAGTTTGCAGCGCTCGGCGTTTCTATGCAGTTCACCCTCCGACCAAAGGGTGGCGGTAATGAAATGACACGTTGTTTACAACAATACGGAAGTACGTCACCACGACCGAGTCAGCTCAGGGCTCACACGTGGGAAGGTAGGGGCGAAAGTGGCGTAGAGAAACATGTCGAAAAACAAAGTGAACGGCGCTTCTACAGCGGGACAAGTAGCGGACGACAACCAGGACCCACTCCGCATGACCACGCGGACACGCAGCGGCCGCATGGTGCGTCGCCCATCCGGACTCCAGAACTGTGAGGTCCCGGCGAGGACTCCTGTCAGGCGGAGCAGAAGGTCCATCATACCGGAGCAAAGTGAACCGGAGCAACAAGCGCCGGAGCCGGTGGAAGACAATTCCGCAGTGAGTGTCGGCCAGGAGACGGTGAAGGAGAAGTCCGGAGTGAGTGTCGAGCAGAGTGAACCGGAGCAACAAGCGCCGAAGCCGGTCGAAGAGAATCCCGCAGTGAGTGTCGGCCAGGAGACGGTGGAGGAGAAGCCTGCAGTGTGTGTTAAACCGGGGACTGTTGCGGATAAGCCCGCCATATGTGTCGCACCGGAGCCGGAGGGGCCTCGCTCAGACCCCGCAGTAGAGGTGGACAAAGCCGGTCAAGTGTCCAAGCCTGCCCCTGTAGAAAGACCACCAGCGATCCCAGAGACGGAGTCTCATCCTCCCAAGAAGAAGCGCCGTCTGAGAAATAGTGTCAAAGCGACTGTTGCTATTCCTCTGGGGAAGCCAAAATCAGGACGAGTGTGGAAGGACCGCAACAAGCAGAGGTGACATTGCAGTATTAACGTTGTTGTTATAGTGTATTGTTTTTAATATGAGTGTTTGACGCATGCAAATTACCACGGAAATGATAGAGAGGACCAGCGAACACATCTTCACATTCTAAAGAACCGTTTACGTTCTCAACTGATAATAAAGATGGAGAAGATTGGATTAGTTGTACAATACTATATTTGAATACTTGAACCCCCTTTTTGTGGAATACTTGATGCGGCCCAGACATCACCCTGATTCTACCTCGAGAAACCCTGACATAAGTTGAGTTTGAAACACCTGTTTTTAAAGATTAAACACAAATATACTGAGTTAAATACAACCAAAGCACACTTCGAGAGTGAGTCTTTGGCGTACAACTGGAGGGAAACCGCATACCACACTTTGAGAACGTCAATAAGCACCTGGTACTCACTGGATAGCAGTTGAGTAAATACATTCATAGAACTCACTCAAGTTATCGCAAATAAACCCCTCCCACTGGATACTATTAATTTATTTGAGGATTTTTAGAAGCTGACAAAGGCCTGTTGTTTTGTGGACTAACCTGCTACCGATTTTAGTGTGTGTGTCAGGGTTATAATAGTTTTGGATTTTTCATTCGTTGCTTTTTAAATGTAGTTTTTAAACTATTTTTAAAAAATTGTTAGCTTTAATTAGTTTTTGGAGTCGTTATGTTGAAATGCTTTGTATTAATCATAGTATTTGTTTTAGTTTTTTTTGAAATATATATATGGCGTATTCATCGAATTCAAGAAAAAAAAGGATGCGAGAAATATTCAGCAATAAAGTAAGCTAATGGCTATTTGACTTTGGTTCTAAACCCGAAACGAAAGAGGATACAATTAAAAACAAAAAAAAAACACTAACAACAAAGCATTTGTGCTCCACCTTATTCACTCCCCATGCGCTCCGCCGCCTCCACAGGAGAAGCGGAAACGGCGAGAAGACAACTTGAAGCGGCGCGAGGAGAACGAACGCAAAGCGGAGGTTGTGCAAGTGGTACGTAAGAACACCTCTCACTGTGATGAAGTGTTGATGGTTGGATATAATGAGTTTAAAATGAGCCTTGTTGTACAGCATAATGAGTGCCTCACTTTTTTTTTTCCCCAGATCCGAAACACGGCAAAGCTCAAGAGGATGAAGAAGAAGCAATTGAGGAAGATCGAGAAGCGCGACACGCTTGCGCTACTGCAAAAGTCCAACAACAACAACGACCAGAAGAAGAACGAGAACCAGAACAACAATTACAAAGCCAAGCGAGCAAAGAAAAGCAAGAGTGAAAAGTTGACTTAAGACGTCTTTGTCACCAGGTTGTTTCTCTTCACAGAAGATTTACGAATAACAAGAGCTTCTAAGCTTTCCTCCGAGCAGTGGGAAGCAAGACGTTTCAAATATTCTGCACGGATCATGCAATTGTTGCCGTACAGGTCCCTCAAGTTTGGTTTCAGCCTGTGATTTTTTTTTTTTTTCCATTTGCAGGACTTTCTATCTAATAAAGTATCCCCTGAAAATTCATGAATGCTTTTCCATTTGTCAGAGTGGAACATAAATGCAGAGATTTCAGTTTCGCAATGAATTATGTAACTGCCGAACGATTCGATTAAAATGTATTGCACGAAAGTTAAAGATTTTACCTAAATGTCTGAAAACGTTTTGGACTTTGAAGTTAAATACAACTGAGCAAATGTAATATATTGCGTTTAAAAAAAAAGTTTAGTCCACGATGATGTAACATGCTGGAACAACTTTCTTTTAAGGTCTCAGCTGGCACATAACTTGGCTACACTGTGCTGGTGTAGCTTCCCTTCCCTGCTAAAGTCACACAAAATCTCAGACCGGCGTACGTCATGTCACGTCAGACCTCAGCTTTGTCGCAGTCATTGAATGAACCCGCATGTGTTTTGCTTTTTGGGGATTTGTATAAGCAGCTTCAACAAGGGTTGTTTAAACGACAAGAAGAAAGCATACAGGAAGTTCCTTGAACAAAGCAGTTTTGCATTCAAAACAGACACTTGCGTCACCAAATGAATCATTGTGATGATATCGTCTTTTATTTTTTTTTTCCCCCTATTGACTGATAGCAAACACGTCAATCACTTCTGCAATAACGGGAAGGGAGATAGTAGTTGGGTCAGTTTCACTATTCAGTGCCTTTGGTTTCTCATCAGAATCAATCAGTTGACATGAAAAGATTTGCAAACCAGGACAATACGTCTCTTAAAATGTGTTTAAATTTTTTTTTATTATTATTTTTTTAATGGATGGACATAATGTCCCACCAGAGTTGTGTATGTATGGAGTGCTTGTCAAGTGTAAGATAAAAATAAAAGTTCACAAAAGCCTTGTGTAACAAAATAAACTACAATTGTGAAACAATTGTTTGACCTTCTTCCGTACAGCAATACCGAAATAAATACTTGTAAAATGAACCCCAAAAGCTCATGTATGATGTTAATTGCTAAATTATCGTAAGTTTTAGGAACGTAACATGTTGTTTCAGTTAGTGTTCATTTTTGTTGGGGGGGGGGAGTACTTTCATTGTATTTAGTTAATGAAAACATCTTTTCCATTTTTGTTTGATTTTGTTCGTTTTTGTTATCGATCACGTCCTTGTGTCCCACTCATCGCTTTGCTCATTACCAAGGGTGTAGTGAATGCTTCAATTTTACTACATTAATTTTTTTAAATTGGTTTTATTATCCACAAGTCATTTGATAAAACAAGCAATTTGATCTTGTAACATGACGACAGGTCCAACGCTCTTAATCAGCGCATGGAAAAACAGGCTTCATGGCTGTTCAATGACACTCCGGAATGAATTTTACTGTCAAACTAAACGGGCACACCAGAAGGAGCAGCACCATGAATTGGATTGCAGCATTAAATAGTGATGCACAAAGTGTTGACTGTAATTCTTAAGATGCAATTTAATAATGATATTGCTCTATGGTTCATAAAGTACAATATTATAGCGTGCTATTTTTCCTGATGAACAACATGGCCATTTTTGGGGGTGGTGGGGGGGGGGGGTGAAAATACATTAAACTTAAATGCCATTTTGGTGTTTAGTGTTTTACTATTTAATACAATAGTTGATGTAAAAAAAATATCTCAAAGAAGTTGTGCTGCAGTGGGGTGAAAAGTAGGAAAAGTCACCAACATCCCCTGACCTCAACCCAATCGAGAACCTCCAAACAGCAACCCTGGGAGCCCGACGCAAGAAACGTATAATTTCATATGCCAGTTGGCATTTCTTTTTTTAGCTCTCAAAGCAGCGACAAAATTCCACCATAACACAACGTAGATGGTGCAACGAGGAAGTTTCACTCCGACCCGTGGACAGCGACGCGGTGACGTGCGTGCGAAAAGGATCACGCGGTGTGAACGCATGAATGTATGGACGTGTGAAATAATGGATGACAGGTGCAGACAAAGACGTCCCCACCTTTTCGCTCATTCCGCAAATGTCTTCTTATGTGGACAAGCGCCGATGACGGCATTGTCAGCGACGTGCTGGTACACAGTGGCGTCTTTGTGCACGCCTGTTTACTTTGCGAGCGGGCCACACCACAGTGATGCGATGACCCTGAAAAGAAAAGCGCAAAAGGTGAGCAAGGTGGAAGGAATGATCACCATACGTCTTGTCGTGGCCGTCACAGGGCCTATAAAGATGCAAAAGTCACACGCAACGAGACACACACGGGGCCTCAACTCATCAAAGAAACAGAAACTCAATCAAGTCGACAATTGGTAAGTACAAGTGTTTCACGTCACCCGATGAACCAATTAGAAGTGGTTCATTTAGCATTTTTTTCAAAACGTGTAGACATATCCTATTCATAATCATAATAATAATAATAATGATTAGAACTGCTTATCGTCATAAGAAAGAAGCAACGAAAATCAAAGCAAGTAGTGAAACCCTGAAAAGAAAAACGGGTAGAAAAGGTCCAAAAGTGTATTTACAATCTGATTGGTGTATTCTTGTGAGATGAATACATTGCGATGTTATTTCTCCGGTAATATTAAAATGTTACACTTGTATTTTATCAATTTTTTCCTTCTGATGTTTATTGTCAAATGTCGATTTTTATTTCACGATGTCACGGCTTGTATGCTCCTTCCCTTCATAATATTACAAACATATTTGAAAATTATTTTGATTATTTTTTTTCTCTCTCGTAATATTATGGATCTTTTTATGGGGTGAATTTTTTTTTTCTCCTTCAATTTTTATCATGATGGACATATTTTTCTCACATTACTGCCATAAAATTTTAGGTTGCTTTCCTGTTATATTTTTTGTAAGTCTCGTATACTTTTTAGGGGGGTAATATTGAAACTTTGATGCTGCATAGTTTTTCATTTCTTCGAATATTAATCCAAACACATTTTCCTATTTTGAAAAAAGAAGTCATCCATTCATCAAAGGATTACAACTAATCCTCTTGAATTTTTTTCTTGTAACGTTTGGACTTTTTTTTAAAAATTAAAAGGTTTTTAATTTTGTTTTTCTATCACAAATTACAACTTATAGAATTGTGTTTTTCACCGATATTTTTCTTCTCATGTTTTCTTGCAATATTCTGACTTTATTCTTGTAAAATTAAACTTAAAAAAAAAATCTGTTAAAAAAAATTCAATTTTGTTTTTGTAATTGTGCAACCTTATCCTCGTTTAACTGAGAGACTTTTGTTCTCATCGTAAATAAGTCAGTACGAAAACTAATAAACAGCATTTTTCCTTTTTGGTTTTTAGATATTTGTGAGCTTTGTTTTCTTGGAAAAAAAAAAAGAATGCTCTTGCCAATCCTGCTCCAACTCCTGATCATTGGTAAGCATCTCATTTTTATTCCGGTTCTTCACATCTATTGAGGACGACGCACAAAACTCATGACTGTTTTTTTTTTTTCTCGACCCCCCGCCCCGATAGCATCCATAAATGCTCAGGGTACTACGCCCACCCCAGCTGCCCTAACCACACCCAATGCTGCCACCGGCAATGCTGTGACCACAGTTAACAATGCTGTGACTGGCAATGCAGCAACTGGCAATGCTGCGACCACAGCCGGTAATGCTGCGACTGGCAATGCCGCAACCACAGCTGTAAATGCTGCAACTACAGCCGGCAATGCTGCGACTGGTAATGCCGCGACCACTGCTGCTAACGCAGCAACTGGAAACGCAGCAACAGGAAATGCTGCAACCACAGCTGTGAATGCTGCGACTGGCAATGCCGCAACCACAGCTGTAAATGCTGCAACTACAGCCGGCAATGCTGCAACTGGTAATGCCGTGACCACTGCTGCTAACTCAGCAACTGGCAACGCTGTGAGCACAGCCGGCAACGCTGTGACTGCCAATGCCGCAACCACAGCTGGCAACGCTGCAACTGGTAACGCCGCAACCACTGCTGCTAACGCAGCAACTGGAAACGCTGCGACCACAGCTGGCAATGCTGTGACGGGCAATGCTGCAACCACAGCCGTGAACGCTGCAACTGGAAACGCTGCAACCACAGCCGTCAATGCTGTGACGGGCAATGCTGCAACCACTGCTGCGAACGCAGCAACTGGAAACGCTGCAACCACAGCCGCCAATGCTGCGACTGGAAACGCTGCAACTACAGCTGTGAACGCTGCAACCACAGCCGTCAATGCTGTGACGGGCAATGCTGCAACCACTGCTATGAACGCTGTGACTGGAAACGCTGCAACTACAGCCGTCAATGCTGCAACCACAGCCGCCAATGCTGCAACTGGTAATGCTGCAACCACAGCTGTGAACGCTGCAACCACAGCCGTCAATGCTGTGACGGGCAATGCTGCAACCACTGCTATGAATGCTGTGACTGGAAATGCTGCAACCACAGCCGTCAATGCTGCAACCACAGCCGTCAATGCTGCGACGGGTAACGCTGCAACCACAGCTGTGAACGCTGCAACCACAGCTGTCAATGCTGCAACAGGAAACGCTGCAACCACAGCCGTCAATGCTGCGACTGGCAATGCTGCAACCACAGCTGTGAACGCTGCAACTGGAAACGCTGCAACCACAGCTGGCAATGCTGCAACTGGCAATGCCGCAACCACAGCCGTCAATGCTGCAACTGGCAATGCCGCAACTACAGCTGTGAACGCTGCCACCGGAAACGCTGCAACCACAGCCGCCAATGCTGCAACTGGAAACGCCGCAACCACAGCTGTGAACGCTGCAACTGGAAACGCTGCAACCACAGGTGGCAATGCTGCAACCACAGCCGGCAATGCTGCAACCGGTAATGCCACAACCACAGCTGGCAATGGCGCAACTGGCAATACCGGAGCTGCAACAACAAATGCAAACAGCGCAACGACAACAAGCACCGCTGTTACGTCCATCCACGTGAGTGGCGTCCTCTTTTGTCACGTCTGCGTGGCACTCCTTAAACTGTCCACAATGTAAACCCGCTGGGGTGGTTGATTTCATTTAAAATGCCACTGAATGTGCACTGACAGGTCGAAACAAAGATGTGGATGTCTTGCATTTTAATGTTGTCATTTTGAAAAGTAAAAAAAAAAAAAAAAAAAAAAAAAAAGTAACAATTATTTAACATGTCAATTATGACACTGTGTGTGCGAGTATTTTTATTGTTTTAGTTCCCACTGCCATTTTTAAATATGTATGTGTAACTGTGAAAGTATGGACTTGCAATATTGTACAGACTATGTAATTTATTGAATTGGCATTCATCAAGTGACAAATAAATTTATTTCAATAGGTGTTGATTGTCATGACACGTTCAATGGAAACTATTTCATCATATGCATTATATCAATTAATGAAACGGGGACATATCACCCCCCCCCCCAATCCATTTTAAATACTTTTGGGTCGAATTTGACCTGTTTTACATTAGAAAACAATACAAATAAATGTTTGGGGTTTTTTTTTACAATGAAATTCAATGACTCTTCTCAAAATGACCCAACATATACCAACATTTGAATATAAAATGTCATTCCTCAAGACAAATATTGTGTACACAGAGCCTGATTTGAACCAGACTTCAACTAAAATTGATTTTTGATTTGCCGGTATGTTGAATTATGGAAAATGTTGGCAGAGGTGGGAATCTTTAAACTACCAAACTAACTGCATGCCATCACCATGTGTGTTCTAATTTTTATTTCATATTTTTGTGGGCGGGAGGGGACCTGAAACAGTCTGGAGAGCTAACTGTGTTATACAGTTAGCATGAACAGGTTGGTCTTTTATGGCTCATGGGGGAATCTTGAAAGAGTAATACAACATAAAAATGATCATACATACTGAACACAAGGAGCAGAAGTCATAAAAAGGTTCTTTGGCTTGGGGAGGATGGGCCAGGAGAGCCTGAATGGACAAGTTCATCATTGTTCCTACTCGGACCTGAAAAAAATCAATTGTGTACTCACCCAACCAGCAGAGGGAGTTGACGGTGTGTACTTGTAAGCTACTGGACCGGCACAGAGACGTCTACCATGTCCAACTGTCACGGCAACTTCAAAGTCCAATTCCACTTCTTTACCACTTTTTGATTGCATCAAGAAAATCCCACAGATCAAAAACGCAGCAAAACACAAAAGCTCAAACCTGTTGAGTTGCAATTACACGATATGGCCACACGATGGCGTTATAAGACAACATTTCGGGGTACTGTAGCTGGCCAAATTGGCAACAGTCCAGATTTTTGGGAACGTGGAGGTTGTATTTAAAAAAAAAAAAAGGGGGGGTGGGGGATATATCCGAGACTGGGAGGGTCGCTGAACCGCTGGGCTGTGAGCTTGACGGGACAACCAATTTGTTGTGGGTATCGAACTGCCATTATTTATTTTCCCACAGAAGCTCGTCAATATTTGATATCAAATTTGTCCGACAAAGAAACCGACTCAAATCTTGGAAACTTTATTACAGTTCAAGTCAGTCACATGCAATTGTTTTCCTTTGAAAACGAATAACCATGAAATTAGCCCCCAAAAAACATGAAAAAACAAACAAACAAATCATAGTATTATTTCCCTCTCAAAATAGCAATATACAAAAATAGAGCTTACAAATGCTGTACAGCTATTATTATTATTTCCAAAAATATTCTGCTGCAGAATTCTTAGTTTTACAAACAATGTCTGTGAAAGCCCACAAACAGAACATCTGTGTTAACAACAAAGGCAGGGTTGTTATATTGGACATTATTATTATTACTTGTGTGTTTTTTCTGGGCACCACAAAGCTACAGTGAAATAAATAACGAGTGTGCTTGTCCTTAAAGCATCCACAGAGATTCAAATGAAATTCTGATTTGATTGATGAAGCATTTCGAGCGTAACTCTCCTCCTGCACTCGTGCCAACATCACTTTGCTCTCTTCGATTACATTTGTTCAATATTGCAAAAAGTCTCCTTTGGCACTTGGACTGGAATTAGATTTGTGACGTTCACAATACAACACAGAACACTTTTTGATGGCAGGAGATGATCGCTTGAAGCGGGGCACACAGACACCCTTAATTGGACCTAATCTGAACACTCTTTCTGATCAAAGTCAGAAAAGGACCAATTATTAATATTTTTAATATTATCCTATGGCATTGGGGTGCAGTAAAAGTCATTTTTTCTTCCCAATTTACTCGGAAAACAGTCGGGACAGTCAACCGCGAATCAGGCTAACACACGTGCAACTCACTGGGCCTAATTTGAGCCATTTCCTCCCTTTCTGATCGAAGTCAGTACAGTAAAAGCCAAATTGTCAGATGTCTCTGGAAGATTATCCTGTGGTGAGGAAAGTGAACTCGACACATAAAAGATAATTAAACCTAATTTGAGCCATGTCACCCCTTCTTTATCAAAGTGAGCAAACGGACGATTATCGGTAAAGTTTCAAATATGATCATGTGGTGTTTTGGTTTGTTTTTTCCTTATGGTATGTGGGGTCTCTCACAAGTAAAAAAAAAAAAAAAAAAAAAAAAAAAAGTGGTATGCGTGCACCCCGTTTCAAGATCATTTTATGGCATCAGGACACTACAATGCAAACATGTTACAATGGTGACGATCAGTACGCAGAAGTTAGCATGCGTTCACATTGAACCAAGCAGGATACATTCAAGGACGTAAGACTTGCGTTGCTACCAGTGAACAACAAATACTCGAACACAAAATCACGTTTCGAGGGAGTATGCGTAACATTTGTTAAGTGATGCAGCCTTTCAATTTAAAATAAAAAAAAAAAAGACAGTGAAGCACACAACGTCACAAACACTGCTATGTTGTTGCTAATTTTGTTCATTCAATTATGTACTGCCATTTCATTCGGTCAGGCTTTCCCAAACTGTGGGTCTGTGGCGACAGTGGGTCACCAACAGTCACAATAACCATTGTAAGCTATTTAATTCCTCAAAATGTGTCTGGTAGTACTGGTGTCAAACTGCGGCTCCTCGAGGGCCGCTATCCTGCATGTTTTAGACGTTTCAATCCTCCCTCCTCCAGCAGAGCTGATTCTAATGATCCGGATCATTATCAGGCTCCTGTAGAGCTTGCTGATGAGCTGCTCATTTTGAATCAAGTGTTCTGGAGGGAGGGAAACATCAAACTTTTAGATTGTAAAACAGGTAGGATAGTGGCTCTCGAGGGGAGGAGTTTTGACACCTGTGGCAACGGTGAAAGAAGCAATGGATGTGGTTTTTGTTCTGAAAAAGGCTAATGTTGAGAAGAACTTGTTCCCAAGTTTTGTAGATGTGCACCAAAAAAAGTTGTGTCCATATAATATGGCACCTTGTGTGTGTGTGTGATATAAAAAACCATGCATTCTAAAGTATGGAAGCGTGTTGTGTAACTTTGACATTGTGTTGTTAAAGGCACAATCAGTAATTTTCCCAAAACAGTTCAGAGACACTTACACCTCAAATTAGCCATATTGCCCAATTAGAGTGGTTGCTTGAGATCTGAGTCAAATCATCAGCATACGCATTTGAACCTGTACCAGCCTCCCCACTAAAAAGAAAACAACCCTAAAAAAAAGCAGTTATGAGGTGTTTCAGAATCTGTTTTCTAATCCGCTTATCCTCACAAGTGGCGCGAGGATAAAGAATATCCAATACCTGTGAATCTTATTTTGTCGGTGTGCATATATGTTGCTGCACCATTTGTGTTCAAATATCACACTGCAACAGTGATGCAATTTGTGAGGCCGTTCAAGGCATCTCCCATTATGTATTAGCATTAAGCTAGCAAACATTAGGCTAAAGTCATGCCGTTGTTTCAAAGACAAAACATACAATTCTCTCTGTTTTGTGTTTAGTTTGACTGTAAAATTGAACTGGGTGGAGCAATAAAAAGCTCAAAGACACTTTTTTTATTCAATTCCATCCCATCTACCAAACGGGTGCTTGATGTGACCTGAGTTCACAGCCACCATACAATGCTCCCATTTCGACTTTTTGCTCGCAAGTCAAAGCACAAAATTGGCTAAACGGCAGCTCGTATCTTGAAAAACTTACAAGTCGGGTCACTCAGATCTCAAGGCACTAATTTACTTTTGAAAATAAAAAAGCCATTTGTGGCATTTTTTTAATTGACATTTGAATGGAAATTCTGCTTCATTTTTCTATAAACATCTATTATCTTATATCGTTCAAAAAAGTATTTCTGCACAGGTTATTTTTGAAAACAATTTGTAGACAGTCAAATACTTAAAGCAAGTTTGTATGTTATTTGTTCTGGGTATAGACATGGTCCAATGGAACTCCAGATTTTTTATTTCTTCAACTTTTATTGCATTTCACCTTTTGGGATGTTACTGGTTGTGCCTTTAGGTGTTGTTTTTTTTTTGTTGTTGTTTTTTGTTGTTTGCTGCTCTCGAAAACGATCAGCACTTTTAGCGAGTGGAGCTCACAACCAGGGACACAAAAAGCAGGGCTCAGTGGTCCATCCAAAACAAAAAGGTAGAGAAAGAGAGTGAGAAGCGAAAGCTCGAGAAAGATTCATCCCGCTTGTGAATGTGTGTGCGCGCCTCAGTGTGTGTCCTCAGTGTGTGTCTGCATATGAATGGAAATGCTGCTTCATTACATCCAGTGAGCGCTGGCTCTAGCAGGGGGGCAACTCCCTCTCAACCATAAATACACACGAAAAGTCAAAACTTGAGATGCATTTTTAGTGCTGCTTTAACACGTTTCGTGAACGAATAACAACAAGTGGCATTCATGCTCATAAAGTGTTTGTTTTTTTTTTTGAAAGCCCCGATACTTTATAATACTGCTTTAAAATATTCACACTACGTTGAGTTGTGTTTCTACATTTAAGGACTTTGTTGCGGTTTTCTTCATTTTCTTCAAAAACAGTGTATCGTATTCAGATATTATTACCCTACAAAAGTCGTGAAATCAAAACGTACCATATTTCCTCAAATAATGACCTTCACTCTGATTGACACCACTCTCTAATTAATGAATGACGAAAGAAACGCCACATCTCAAACCAGTACTGCACTGCTTACTCGGCTCAATGTTTATGTAATTGCCTCAATCATGGTTCTCAGAATCTGTGAACAATAATTTGGGAAGATGATGTAACAGACTCATACGAATAA
The DNA here is from genome assembly GCF_001891065.2 of Hippocampus comes. NCBI lineage: Eukaryota > Metazoa > Chordata > Actinopteri > Syngnathiformes > Syngnathidae > Hippocampus > Hippocampus comes. Next base: position 6,469,912 of record NW_017842060.1, on the reverse strand, counting down.
GTCTTACGAATAAAGGTCTTACCGCTAATTGGCGCCCAGTACTCTCTGCAGTATAGTAAATTAGTGCGGCCACCTTCACCGTACAGCCGCTATATGAGGAGACATGGTCATTTATTTAGTGAAATCCTTATTGACTTGCAGAATACAAACCATCAAAACAGTTGCATAATAATAATAATGACTAAAAAGACGGGCACTTCAGATAAAGTTTGGCATGTGTAACTCATTCATTTAAAATGAATGGACTGTGTGTGTGAAGTCATGAAAATATCTGACTATTTCCAAACGTTTCCCAAAAGTATTTTTGGGTCCCTTTGGGAATTATGTTTTGGGTCAAAGTTTACTGACGACAAAATGAAAACTTGTGAGGCGATATGCTGAACATGGAAGTAATGGTCAAAAATCAGATATAAAACATACCCTTGCTACGACAATGGCAAGCAATTAGGTTTTAACTTCTTGTAAAGTGCTTGTTAAATTAAAAAAAAAACAAAAAACAAAAAAGAAAGAAGAGTATTTTGTGTATTGTAGATCTTGGCTGCTGTGTTTGTTGTCATCCTGGTGTCCACAGAAAAAAAGCGCGTTAGTTAAGAACCATATCAACGTTCTTTCCGTGTCCATGAAGAAAGAAAAATGGTTAATCCAGCCGATGATCAATCCAAGCGAGTTGAAGAAAAAAACTTTTTATGAGTCCCTGTGAAGATAATGTACTGTATGGTCTTTTTCACCCGGCGGGTCCGCAGAGCCACAACAAATTGGACCTGTACAGCTGACTATTTGACTGATGTGTACATACACAAATATATATATATTTTTTTGTATGTATGTATGTATGTTTTTTAGTGTCACCATTTTGTTGGCTTCAGGTTCACTAGACCAGGTTCTCGACACCGGGCAGAGGCTGCTGGATGGGCACGGGAGCTTCCGTGGTGCCGGCCTGCTGGGCAAGCTGTAAAACGGGCATGTTGCACAGCGGGCACACTTTCCTCACTTCCAGCCACTTGATGAGGCATCTGGCAAATAGGGAGAGGAGGTCATGAAGACTTGGTCTACTAACTGTAGGGATCAACGAGAGGAAGGTACAAAGCCAGCACGATCCGAAAACACCTGATTGGGTGCACAGGACATTTCCAGTCCTTGGTGACCCATTGCAGCCTATCACGGGTGACTTTGAGGACTTTGAGAGGCGGGTTACATTGCGGACTGGTCACCAGTCAATCAAATATAGACAAAATATTCATTTACATGAAGGCTAAGCGATTATGGAAAATAAACTAATTGCGTTTTTTTTTTTTTTTTGCCGCTCATATTGCGATTAGTTTTTCAAGGAAGGTCGTCCTCTTCCCATGTATTTTTAATTTATTTTTTTAACAAATGCCAGCAAGACATTCATCTATTTTACAAGAACCAATTTCAGAATCATCATACAGGAATAAAATAATTGCAGATGAACTGTGAATTAATATGAAAGACACTTTTCCACCGCACAAAATGTTATTAGCCAAATTATGTTTTGTTTTGGTTTGTTATCAGATTTCTATAAATAGTCTTTGCAAATGGCAATTATTTCTTTTATTTAAGTCATCAACTGTTCAAGAATAATTTGATTGTTTTGAGACAAACCTCCCAATGATAACAGCATATTTTTTTTCAAATAAAAACAAATCAGGTGCACCGTTTTATTATGTGCAGTAGTGTCTCAAGATACTTCACAGGTTGGAAACAACTGAAAATAGTCCTTTGTTGAATTTGGAGCATTCTGAGGTGATATTTGCTGAAACGCCATTTCAATCCATAACAACCAAACAGGTCAAGTTACATTTTAACGCGGCATGTCTTGTTTAATTAGCGGCCTCGCAAGTCTTGCCTCCAATGAACTTGGGAGTTTTTGCAGATTCTCTGATTGAGTTTCTTTGTATGATGTCAGGAATAACTTCCCTGAGCTGCTGTTTGGACACACTTGTTGAGTTCAGTCTCAATAGATTTGCTAGCTCTCTGAGGCCACTTTTGAGGCATACACTCACCCACGCACGCACACACGCTTATAGTAAGTGGCGGTCATTCTGGAAGCAAGTGAGGAGAAACTACGCCGGGGTGGGGGGGTGTCATGCTGATATAAACAACTCAGTTGAAAGGGCGCAGGCTGTGTGTATGTGGGGCAAAGTTAGCTCGGTCAAGTGGTCATGGACTCTGCAGAGTTCCCTTACACATTTATCTGTGAAAGTTACAATTTGTAGGAGGAACTACCGGAACCATTCACTTGTTTATTCCAAGCTAGTATAAGATGCATGGGTTATTATTTATTTTATTTTTTTTTTTTTATGAGGCAGATGACTCATTTTTGGGGCTATTTTAACTTAATCCCAAAACCGGATAGATCCATGTGTACTTTCCTGTGTGTGTCCGCATGAAAAATCAACAAAGCGTTGCACTTACTTCCGATGAAACGCATGTTTGCACGGACAAATCCCCAGCTCGTCTTTCTGCTTGAACTCCTCCAAGCAAACCGCGCACATCTGCAAGACACCAAGAGAGGAGACTTTATTTGTTTTTATTTTTATTTATTTAGTTATTTTTAGACAGAATTTCTTTTCCAGCGGACATCAAACAGCTTTGCACTCTCCTGTTTGGCAGGATGAAATCATAAGATGAAGTAGGGGCGGTACTTTTCGGCATTTTGTGCGGATAATGACATTGTTTAAAAGCGCGTTCGTGTAAACAGAATCCCTTGGGTCACCATTCCCGAAACGATCAAAACAAAATATGTGGGACCAAAAAAAGTAGGTAGTGCTTGTAACATCACATGACAATGTCAGATGCCTTTTTTTCTATTTGCAATAACACAAACAAGAAACTCCTGACGCTTGTTGTGACACAACGAGCCATCAAATATGTCTCCATAATGCCCAGGGCCAGATGAACAAGAAATGCTTCGAGTGAGAGCACTCTTGGCTGCATTCAACATGTTATTTCCAAAATGAGTGACCCTTATTCTAAATAAATAGACTCCCTTTTGCCAGTTAGGAAAAAAAAAATGGGTAGTAAGTCTCATGATGTCAGTTCATAAATAAAGGCCTCCGCCTATCTACAACGGAGTAAATAAACTTGCGGAAATATGGTAAGTAAAACAATGCGAATATTGTTTTGACAGGTCATGGTTTGACAGTTATGGTCAGCAGAGCACTACAGGGAAGATGCCCTTGGATGATATTCATGAATAACTAAGTTGGCACAACAGAACAATTGACTCTTGTGATCTACATCGGCAACTTTGCTCACAGCACAAAGTTGTTTTTGGGGGACTGCGGTGTTGTGCATTTCAAAGGCCCCTTTGTGCTTCAGGGCACAGATTCTTTTTTTAAATTATGATTTTTATCTTAGCCCTTTTCATGATAAATCGTTTTCCTTAAATTAAAGCGCACCCTATTTTGTATGAAGTAGTTGCTACTAACCTGTATTAAAACATTGCCCTCTTAAAATGATGTGCAACGGCTTCTCTGTTAAAAAGCATCAAAGATATTCCGTGCGTGGTGAAATGGTGACATGACAGGATGTTTTGACGACAAGCTAACTTCTTGGTAGTCCGTTGTGAAAAATAAAAAAAACAAAAACAAAACATTTTGACAGCAAAGACAGTATCTTCAAGTGATTGAAGATGATGAAGAAAGGCGAGAACTGACCTCATGCAAATTTAACTCTTTCACCTTTTCCTTCTGAATGACCTTGAAAGGAATATCAGAGAAAGAAAAGCATTAGTCACGCTAGCATTGTATAAAAAGCAAGTTATTTATTCAAGGCTATAGCGAGGGGACAAATATGTGTTTTATATTCATAATTGCTCCAACTCAAGGTAAGCTTTACCTTGGCCAAGCAAGAGATGTTGTATTTAGGGCTGTCCCTGATTCATCTTTGTAGAATTGATTATACAACTGAATATTCCAATGATTGCCGTATTTTCCGCACGATAAGGCGCACCTAAAAGCATTCGGTTTTCTCAAAAGCCGACGGTGCGCCTGATAATATATCCATCCATCCATCCATTTTCCGAACCGCTTAATCCTCACTAGGGTTGCGGGGGGAGCTGGAGCCTATCCCAGCTGTCTTTGGGCAGTAGGCGGGGGACACCCTGAATCGGTCGCCAGCCAATCGCAGGGCAAGATTTATATATATATATATATATATATATATACACACACACACATATATATATATGGATCAATATTCTGCTTGCTTTGACGTAGTATTTTAAATGCTCTGTAAAGTGCTTTGTTACAGTTGCAGCCGCTTGTTACAGCTTTAGATAAATAAAGCTGTACTGTATTGTATTGTATTCCCTTTAGTGTAGCTCCATCTAGTGGATGCAGAAGACAACTGCAGCCACTATTGTGGCTTCTATACTATGGGCCTTACAATGCTGTGCACCCTACATATGAAAACAGTTTTAAAATAGGCCATTCATTGAAGGTGCATCTTATACTCCGAAGTGCCTTATAGTGTGGAAAATACGGTACCCACCCAAGCGTGGTTCCAGGTATAGCAAATATATGGAGTTTTATCATGATTAATTATAGTTTCAAGACAGAAACCTTTGTTGTTGACCCAGCTAAGTTAGCCGATCAACCTTAATAGCTCACGAAAACAGATGTGGAAGTGGATCTACCAATTATGTGCAAAACGCGCTTAATTGCCACACAGTTCATTTGGTGCAGCGTTCTGCGACCATCTTGTAATTACAGCGGTCTCTGCCATTTTTACACTTGTCGCCAACAGCGCAATCTGTTTCAGTGAGTAAACACAGCATTTATCGCATGCTATTTGGGATCTTAGAAAATCAGAGCCTCTCTTTTGGCTTTCGCACTGAAAGCTGAAAGCCGTCGACTGCCTCGTTCTTGTCAGAGCACATGCTGATGAATGCAGAAGCACCCCCCCGCCCCCGTAACAAATACAATATTGCCAGACAGCTGTGTGTACTGTTTTCAGATGACCGCAATTCTTACTTGTTTGTATGCATAGAGCTCTTTGTGCGCCTGGTGCCGTAACCTGGGTAGACGTAAAGACAAAACATCTTTCCGATTAGCAAGTTACCTCCACATTCACCACATCATTACTACACAGATCATTCAGAGATCCTTGGGCGGGTGGGGGGGAACAGAAAAAAACAAACAAACATACTTGTCAAATACTTGCCTCATGACACTAATTATAAATATGCTACGGAGATATCAGATGATAGCGAGATGTAAAAGGTGCTACATTTTGCATGAGATCACACGACTATGAGAGGGCATTTGAGGAGGTTTCTTGTGTTGGCTTCGTCCTACTTGACTGCCTTTGCGGTCATGAGACTCATCACTGAATCATTGGCGCTGGATTAACCAATTACAGGTTAAGTCAAACCCTAACTACTGCTCTCTGAGATCTGAAAATGCATTCAAAGCAGTTGTGTGTATGATTTTATTTCTGACGCGTACAAATAGCTTTTACAAAAAAAAAAAAAAAAAATTGGAACTGATACAAATGTTAAGGGGCAGAACCCAGTTTTGCTTGGACCTCTCCGTGTAGCTCTTCGTAAACATTGCCAAAATGAAATCACCTGAGTGAGGAGAGAACAGGCATAGCACTTAAAAGGAGCGGCTAGGCTACGAGAGCGGCAACAAACATGGAGGACAAGGGGGAAGGATGAGCGAGAGAAACAAGAGATATTCATAGGTTTGTAAGATTTACCTCCATTACAAGTAACCTTAACCTCTCGCAGCAGAGTGAGAGGGATCTGTAAAACAAGCAGCACAGTCTAGGAGAGAAACTGACATTTTTAAAATTAATTAATTCAAAAAAAAAAAACAAAAAAAACAAAAAAAAACGAAGTCAGCAGGTAAAGATGCAGAGACTCCCAAGAGTCGAAGACGGGGGTGGAAGCTGACATTCCCACTAGATGCACATTTTATAATTAGACTTCCAAAGGTATCACAGGTCTATTTTCAACAAGCAGCAGAGATGTGTTTAATTCAGTTTTTTTTTTCCACCGACCAAAACGACTGATAAATTAGGCTTTTAAAAATATATAAATATTCCCCTTTCCGTTGGTACTGTATGTTTGTCATAGTTGTTCCAATTAACAGAGTGCAATTAGACAGATTCTACTGATTGGAGTGAATTATCTCTTCATGGGAAGACTACAAATTGTAAATGATGTGTTGTCTTTTGACAAGGAAAGAACAACATGCAAATGCTGAATGGACACTGTTGAAGTGTATTCATGATGTCACGTTTTTGTTGAATATACTGTTATGTTGCACTATCATGCTATTTATGATTTTCAATTCCATTCATGGTGGCAGAACTGAACAGTCCTGTTTGGTAAAGTCTGTTTGGTAAAGGCTGGCTGGCTGGTCCCCCCCCCCCCTCCTCTCTCTTTTAATTTGTGTTTGAAGACACCTGCTTAGTGTGACCGTGATGTAATCCAAGCAAAATGTGCATATTAATTAAAAATAGAACATCTTGGTCTGGCTGTTTCAACAAATTGCAGGATGTGGTGAGAATACGAGATAACCAAGAGCAGTATTGCATTCAGTTACAAAACCTTGCTGGCTGGCGCACACTTGGACTTGTTTGAGCTTAATTCTGGGGGGGAGAAGAACTATAGTTGTTAAATCTACAAACGACCACTGATAGAAAGTGGAGTATGGATGTGGCCACAGTATCAGCCACAAAAGATGCTGTAATGCTAGAAATGACATAAAAAATGTTTAGTGCACCTAGACAGGGATGCTAACTTTGGGAGACTGCATCTTTAGATGCTTTGAAATGAGCAAAAATGCTATTTTTTTTTTCCTTTGAAAATGTCTACTTTTTTTTTGGGGGGGGGGGATAAAATCATGGTACTGCATCAAAGTCACATGGTATACTCTTTGCGGTTGAATTAGAATAGTCTATGGCAGCGGGCCACACTGATATATTCCAAGGTGTGTTTGAGTGTGTGTGGGTGGGTGTGTATTATACACACCCACCCACACACACACACACACACACACACACACACACACACACACACACACACACACAATTTTGTTTGTGGAGCTTATATTGCACATACGTACACATTATCACCCGAGTGAATTTTCATCGGCACCTCCACAACATCCCACACACACTTTTTTTTTTTTTTTTTTTTTACTGGACCGCCCCCAAGAAACTAACACACTGGGGCATAAATGGGAAGACACCACACTTAAGAAATTTAGAAATGAAGAAGTCTTGAGAAAACATTGACTGATTCAACCTTTGCGGACATACAATGGTACCTTGTGTAATCTGGGAGTACCTGCTTTTGCCGATGGCAAAGCACCACTAGCGAGATGCGTCACGTCAAACAGAGTAGGTACTAAGTAGGGCAAACGTGGCAATAGGTAAAGCAGGATTAAGACGAGATCCTTTGACGCAAAGTGCCATGATTATCAGAATGCAGACAATAGGTTTTGATGGTTATATTTTAGTATCACTTTGAATTCAGATTCACACCTTATCACGATTGAAAAAAAAAAATTCTCCAAACTGTGCTGTTGAAATGATTTACACCTACAAACACAATGAATACAACAACTTTTTTTTTTTTTTTAAATGACCAAAATCTTACAGTTGACACATGACTCCAAGTGTATTTGCAGCACGGTTGCTGCTCTGGCTAACATTGTTCTTGATCTAATATTGTCCTGAGATTGAATAAAGTTATTAGGCATGTTTAGGATTTCATATCAATTAGTTATGTACAAAGTTGTACTACACACTTTTCGATTTAACTTAAAAGGCCAGTAAAATCTGGACTACACTGGATCCCTCCAAGAAAAACTAACAATGCTGTGTCATATGTCGCAATATTTGTGGAGGTGGTCGGCCTTGCGGTTGCCTAGGTTGACTGTTTTGCAACATTTGTTTAGCTATAAATACATTTCAAGTTCTATTCCCGTCGAAAGGCGCACATGCACTCCGTGTAAAAACTGCCGCATCTTAATTTTCTTTCCGGGGCAACTCGAGTTAACTGTGTTTGGCCATTTGACACACCGGGCAGAATGAGGGTGTTTTCTATTACACGCCCCCGGCGCACCTGACAATTTGGTGACAGAAAGTCGACGAGACCTTAGACCAGCTAAAAGCAAGTCTAATTTGGGACACAGATGTCACATGATTTTGTTGGATTTGATCGAAGCTCAGGCAGACAATTTCTGTGCGTATGGTCGATGTCACCGTATTATTGTCATTGGATTTGATCGAAGCTCAGGCAGACAATTTCTGTGCTCCGCTGATACGTATGGTCGATGTCACCGTATTATTGTCATCGCCTTGAATATATTTTTAAAAGCACCCCCCTGACCATGGCACAACTATAGGTGGGGTGTGTTCGATTGGGATTGGAAGGCAGTCTCAAGTCACCACTTTACAGTGGCCACCTTTCCATCATCCGCAAGTGGAGATCTTGTAGTTCTTATAAACGTACTTTGCGCCCGCTGTTCTCCTGCAATAGCGAGTTCCGTTATGTCGACTGCGTGCCTCTCCTGAGGCGAATTTAAAGAGAATGAGAGGATCCACTTCAACTGGCTGGGAATCAAGTCAGCTGTGTACACACCCACAATGGCGCAAATACCCATGTCTACATGCACGCGTCCGTGAAATTACCTTAAGAAAGTAATCTCCGCTCATGCGCATAGTTAAACCATGCTTTGAGTCAGACTTGCGCAAAATATGAAAATAGGGTTTTTAAATGTATTCCATTGTGCATTGGAATGAGGCCATGTAGCGTACAGTCCACAATGTCCAGTTAAACTGATCAAGCTAAAAAGGTGTAATAGTGCTTACCTTATTAAGTAGCAGCAGAAGAGGAGGCTGAGGATGAAGACAAAGATGGCTGTCCCAAACACAACAATGTAAATATTAAGAGGCAGGTTCTGGAACCCTATATTTGGCATCCTGAAACTGTAGTGTGAAGAATCGGAGCTCATGGATGTTCTGGAAAGCAAGAGAGACCACGATCAGACACCTTATCATGCACGCTGTGTACACGCAGACCAACACATCAAAAGTCATGAAAAAAGAAGTGAAACGAAAAGGTCACTGAAGTGAGTTCTACTTTCAAAATGACTGGACTCACTTCTTAGCACGGTGTGTTTCTTACTCTAAGTCAGTGGTGTCAAACATACGGCCCGCGGGCCGGAACCGGCCCCCAAGGAGGTTCAATGTGGCCCGCAGGATAATTTAAAAGTGAAAAAAATGCATTAAAGACACAGAATGAATATTTTCAATAAAATGCAATTCATGGATTATCCGCTAGGGGCAGACCGTTTTGATCAGAGTAGAAGACAACATTGTTTTGATCAGAGAAGAAAACAGCAGTCTCAATCTGTTCCTGAGACAGACCCAACACAGCAGACGGTATCAATGCGCCAATGCTTCTTTCTACCAAAACATAGGAAAGACATGATATTTTGGTTATTTATAGCAGAGTATGGTATAATGTTAATGGTCCGGCCCACTTGACATCTACCGAGTCCGTATGTGGCCCACACCGCGGGGGGTGCTGGAGCCTATCCCAGCTGTCTTGCAGGGCACACAGAGAGAAACAACCATCCACCCTCACACTCACACCTAGGGACAATTTAGAGCAGGGGTGTCAAACTCATTTTAGTCGCGGCCAATATGGAGTTACATCTTCCCTCGGAGGGCCATTATGACAGTGAAACCACAAAATTATTACTTACACAACAAATTAATAGATTACTAGTTTTGCAAACCGTCAATTCTAATAGTTTGTTCAATTATTGTTCAAGTGAGTGTAAACAGGAGAACAAAATTATTGCAACGATCTCAACGTGATTTATTACACATGACAATTTGACATTGCGGTACAGATTTTAACAAGTTGACACACATGATTTGCTTTTGCGGGCCACATAAAATGACCTGGCGGGCCAGATTTGGCCCCCGGCCCTTGAGTTTGACACCTGTGATTTAGAGTGTTCAATCAGCCTGCCATGCATGTTTTTGGAATGTGGGAGGAAACCCGAGTACCCGGAGAAAACCCACGCAGGCCCGGGGAGAACATGCAAACTCCTCACAGGGAGGCCAGAGCTGGAATTGAACCTGCACTTGAGGTCGACGCGCTAACCACTGGACCACCGGGCCGCACCACACGGCTAATTGTACATGTCAACAGAAATGGCAGCAAGTGAATAGAATTACACATAATTAAACATAACACAACATGAATAGTAAATCAATGACATACTGGAGGCAAGAATCTTTTATTCAGGGGGTAAACTGATGCTTAGTTTCCCCACACATAAGCTCGAACCAACATAATCCATAAAAGCTGGACACAACAACAAGAGCGGTTGTAGTCAAGGGGCTCTTCCAGAATCTTGGAAAGGGACATGACTGGACATGTCTAAAGGAAGGAGGCACGCAGCCCAGGAATAAATCACCTTTACTCCTTGTGGAAGTGAGGAAAGACACTCCCCATTTGCAAACATCAGAACAGATGGAGGTTTTGTCTGGTTATCGACATGTAATGTGAGACGATTTTTTTCGAGCGATTTCATTTGCACCCAGTGCAATGTACCGCCGACGACGGTTCCATCTGTCCTTCTGGGGGCAACTTCATTATAACCCAAAATAAATACAGTTTTGACACTGGAAACTTAATCTTTGATGTCATTGTTTTTTTGAAAAAAAAATTTGAATCATTGACAGAGAAGAGGTTGGAAAGTTCATGGACTGGTATGGCAACTGGATTTATTTTGACAAGAGACCAGAAAATACAATACTTGCTCAGAATGCGTGTGTATGCTTCAGGATGTTCTGCACTGACCAATGCCAATAACCCAAAATGTAGAAACTCCAGACTTAAAGACGTTCACCGACACCACAGTGGCGAAAGTAGACTGGGAAATGTAAACACAGGAAGGCACAGTGACGTTCTCGAGATGGACTACTGTGACTCTACTCAAATTACTGGGATGGGAATCCTTTCTAAAATCAGGAGTCAAAGCCGTTCCTAGAAAACCAGGTCAGTCTGATCAGAGGGCAAAACAGGAGAATAGTGCCCAAAGTTAAAACTGAAATGGTGCAAAGGAGAATTTTTATTTTTTTTTTTTTGGAGTCCGAGACCACAGAATGGCCTGGTGCCAACCTTCGAAAAAATTTGACAGCGCTATCAAATTGTGTTTCCTTCACGTAGAAGGACAGGTTGTAAAAATCGATACGAGAGATAATTGATTTTATGCTTGAACGTCAGGATGATATCGAGTCAAGAGAAGAGAGGAGCTTGCAAGGGCCTTGTCAGGGGATTCATCTTTTGACTTCTCTGCCCGGGCTTTGCCACATTTATAGACTCCATGACAGACATAACACCTGTTTCACTTTTCTGAACAAAGCCCCCCCCCACTTATCTACACACAGTCAATGGCAGCTCAATTTTCTTGTGAGTTCAAACAGCACCAGGGAGACACGTATTGTGTCTGAAAGAAAGAACACAAAAAGAGTATTAACCAAGCTACATTTTGCAGTTCCGTGTTTGCCCTTGACACTCCGTTACTCCATCCAGAGTCGGCTAATTGTTCATTTTTCTGTGATAATAGAATAGGCCAAAGAGAAAAATATCATTCCTGGCAGGGGTGATCTAGAGATCGTGGGTTGATGCCTTTACTAAGATATGAACATGATTGTGCATTGTACTGTCAATCACAGTGTTAGGGAAAGTGAAAGAAGTCGGGTCCAAAATGTCTCACGTGCTATTGGGTCACTAGGGCAGTGATCATACTTCAAAAAGTGGTCATACATCTTCGCTGGTATGCTTGTCATTGCCGGCTCAGCGCCAGTAAAAGAACGCCGTAGGGGGTTTACATTATGAAGATGCAACTTGACCCGTGGAGCAGTATCGGTTTCGGGCATCATCTGGATGTAGACATCCAACCCTTGCTGTAAGCAAACGGAATGCTTTCAGGTGTCAATTCCATCGTAAAAAAATGACACCTAATCTCCACTGAACGTTATTTCCACATACAGGAGAGGGGTTGCAAATATGAATCCTTTAAAATGGAATAAAAAGCTAAAATGCTCCACTGAGATGTAATGTTTCCTTGGTGAGAATACGAAGCTTTCACAGCACATTTGTTTTGCTCGGGGTCCAATTGGAAGATTGGGGCAGGGCTGATTAAGGAGGCGGATGACGGCTGCGGGAAACTGAGTTAACTGGTCAAACAAGGCGAAGACAAACAAACACGAGAACAAGAGATAAACACTGCACAGACGGAGCTCGGTTGAACGGCAGATTTAAATTCCTAAAAGTACTTTCGGTATGACCGCAGCACTTCTGCAATGTTCCGCAAGTTGCATCTGACCACGAATTAACCCGCATGTTATCCTTTTACTCCCTGAACAAAGCAATCACCATGAAGCTTGACGTGACAGTATCCGTATGTCTCGTGGCTGGAAAACGCTTCTTCTCGTGGTTTGTAGCCGCTATCCTCTTCCCCGTGATTTCTACCACCTTGTGTTTCTCTCGCTCCAAACGTTTGACATTGTTACATAACCACACTTGTGCATCACATTCACTGGCATGAGCAAGTGCAGGCACAAGACGCTTCACACGGTCATCCAACACCCGTACCACTTCTTAAGGTGCCTCTGCCAGGGTTTTATTGTCGTGAAATCCTCCGTCCTTTCCACCACGTGTCTGAAAATAGCGACGCAAGATTGAATCACTGACTGGTATCAAACTTGATAACAATGACAGGATGGAACTCAAGACCCACCCTTTTGTGACTCACCATGTTGCCAAACTGTCAGGATGACAGACAAAGATCCTCAACACAATGAACACAACGACTCGCCAGTCGGAAAACATCTTAAAGGCTCCCCCAAGACTCGAATCATGACCCATTGCTCCAAATTGATCAATCCGAATTTAATGGATGTCACATTATCACGATGGAATGCGGAACTGCACTGTCACGTGGTCTGAATTAGTCATTTTCCAAAACACCAAACATAGATTTGCAGGAATTATCCACCAAAACACAAGTGCTGTTTCCACCTACCTCCACAGCATGAAAATTCAGAAGTAGGAGCTCCAAGGAGAAGTGGAAATTTCCACTCGCAGCCATGAGCGCTATGAGCCATGCAGATCTGAAACCTAATATGCTGAAGGGCCGGACTAAAGACCGGTGCCTCAGAGGCAGAACGAGGAAATATGCAGCAGGTCCCGCTGTTTATTTGACATGTCCGCACTAATAGCGCGAAGTGGCTTTGGGCAGTCCAAAGGCCGATTGCTAACTTCTCATTAAAAACAGATTTCGGTCGCGCGTGGGCCGACTCGTCCTACCTAAATGGCAGTAAAAGTTTTAGGTGTGGATGTTAATTCACAGCAGTGGCAGTAGTTAATTCATTTGCCATGAATCAATTGCACAGAAATGATTGTTGGTTATTTGTGTCATGAAGAACGGAGGCAAAAATGAGGCTCTTCTTGGCTGCGACCAGAAGACGCGCTGCTTTTTCGCTTAGCCAACGAGGTCTGATTTGATACGACATATGCCCTTGCTCATGGGGGGGAAAAATAAAATCGAGCAAATAATATGGCATCACCTTGAAAACGGCATCTTTTCATGGTTGGGTTTTTCGTAAGCTGAAAGTAATCAATAATGCTCCTTTAAAAGCCAAACACACGAACCATCTAGGGCTCCTCGATTATGATAAAAATATTAATCGCGATTATTTTGGTCCTAATTGAAATCACGATTAGTCAATGGCTCTTTTAATGTTTGGGTACAAAACAAGAAAATGTTTCTTAAAAAGTATTACCAATCAAATTCTTTGAAACACTGTAATGATGTAAGTTGCTTTGGGACCAAACAAAATTGATGACAATTGTTATTTTAATACACTTACAAATTGCCATCGAACCGTAACATTTAAGTCAACAATTTCAATAGATCCCACATGTGCAAATTTAGACATTATCAAATGGATACTATCTCGACAATATTACATCTAATTGAATTCCGATGAACCGCACAGCTCTCGAAACAACTTCAGCTCATGAGTGAAAATCCGACGTGCGTAGCAAAAAGAGGCTAGCAAATAGCTGACGAGAACCACCGCTAAAAAAGAAGCGATGACCTTTTCTAAATTTGCGCTTCTGCTCACCCCCCCATCGCCTCTTCTCACAGCAAAGCCCACCATTCCGGCGTGGCCCCTTATAGTAACACAAGATGACACAAACAAGAGGAGCTGACACGCACAGCTGTCTCTCAGCTATTTTTTCTATTTAGTTTTTTTTTTTTTGTGGTGGTGGTCCCCCGGTCTCCACACATATCAAGTTGCTTATCTTGCCTCATCAATTACACAAATAGTTTAATGTTTCACTGCAAACCGTGTGGCTGTTTTAGTCCGCAGTTGGCCTACATTCCCTGAATGTATTGTGGCCTGAATGCAAGGTGAGCGCTCAAAGTCAAATCTGTCCTGTTTCGACATTTCCGTGGTTATCTGCTAGCGAGAAAGGAGGGAATACAAATTTACAAACTTGACCACTTGCGCAACTTTCAACTGTCGTAGTACATTAGTACTTCCAGGGTCGCACTCAGGGCCAATAACGTCATCACTACTAGTGGAGAAACCTAAAAAGGAACCACAGTAAACCGTACAAAAGTGTCAAGATGGGGGGGGGGGGTGATGAGCACACATGCGCGTGACCCTTCCTGTGTACAGCAATTGCAAAAGTAGAGGGAAATTGATTTTAAAATAAACCGTACACGTCAAAGCATGTAGGTAACATATCAAGTATAAGGATAGGCAATACAACTGATTTCCTGAGCTGAGTAATTTGGGATCAAACCATATTGGCCAACAATTACTCAGTGGCGCAACTTTATAGGCGTATGCTGTATCATTTCTGGGCTGACAACTCCAATGCCCGATCCTCTAAAATCCATCGCGTTGCCATATCATTGTGAGAATGACCTTAAACAACAAGCTGGGAAGCACGATGATACAGTCTGTGGGGGCGCTCATATTGTTTAGGACTTATCTATCGTATAGCCCAGGGGTGTCAAATTCATTTCACATTGTGGGCCACATGTGGCCTCAGTCGATGTCAAGTGGGCCGGACCCTTAAAACTATACCATACTTTGCTATAAATAACCAAAGTATCATGTCTTTCTTTTGTTTTGGTCGAAAGAAGCACAAGAACAATAGGAAAATGTTGAAATTGAATCAACATACCTTTCAAAAAACATTTAACAAAATGAGTTGACTCTCTGTTTCATTTGGCTGTCGAAATCTGCTGATAGGTCCGAAATGCTCTCTGGTATTCCCCGTTAGGCTAATATTGGCAAAAGCTTGTCGGTTCTCGGGACATACAAGTACAGCCGCCTTCATCATGCATCGTTTCACAAAGTCACCGTTGGAATATGGCTTTGATGCTAATGCTATTTCGCTAGCAATTAGGTAGCTGGCTTTTACTGCTGTGTTGGGTCTGTCTCAGTGACAGACTGAGACTGCTGTTGTCTCCTTCTCTGAACAAAACAGTGTTCCCTTGGCGGATGATCCATGAATTGCAGCTTATTAAAAATATTCATTCAGTGTCTTTTATCTATTCTTTCGCTTTTAAATTACCCTGCGAGCCTGATAGAACCTCCTTGGGGGCCGGTTCCGGCCCGCGGCCCGTATGTTTGACACCACTGGTAGAGCCAGTGAGAACCACAACCTCGCCGCAATACTGTGGTTTTATTTGGTCTTAGCGAAAATCAATCAAGAACATTAAAGAATGAGCGATGCTATAACATCCTCCCACTGGTGTGATTGCACAAACAGACCTTTTAGTATCAGCGGCACCAAGAAGATGCCTCTCTTATTCCGAATGAAGGGCATGTTTGCGTGAAAAAAAAAAGCCATACGATGTACTGCCTAGAAAGTAGGTGGCGATGTCACTTTGCAAGGAATTCTAACCAGTAGCAAGATTGTTCTTGTCCACTTTGGCGAAGTGCGAGCATGACAACAGCGCTGTGGTTCACAATTGTTATTTTGACACTGAGACATTCAATAAGCACGGAAACAAGTGCATTGTCGTTTATAAAACACTTGACACAATTTTTAAAAAACTATTTGTGTTTTCTTGCTCCAGAAACATTTGGTGCGTCATCGAAAATCCAAAACCACAACTTTTGTTTTTCAGTCTTGAGTTGAGGTCAACAAATGCGAACGCTGGTCAACAGCAAATTTTAATCACAGAGAGCTTAATGTGTCCAAAAATGTATTTTTGATGCAGCTTTATAAAATATCTTTACTTTTTTCCTACCACATCCAATTTTTGATATTTTCTTTCTTTTTTTTAAGTTTGACCTACAAAAGCTTGTGCAATGCGGACTTTACCATGTGTAGTAATTTATCGCCATGACGTTTCAGATAAGAAATTTCCACCTGTTGCTGAACCTAAACCTTACTTCCTAAATATCAAAAAATATATTTTACATTACATACTATTATTATTATGAAAACTTGATCTGCTCGAGAAAACAAAAAACAAGGGCAGATTCAGTATCAGCTCAACAAATTCATCAAGAAAAGTTTAGCATTGTATTGGGAAAATATGCTGTATTCTACTATTTTGAAAATGTAGTCATCGTTTTGAGACCTTGTTTAAGTCAGCAAATTGGAATTTGCTGACCACTTGTCCAACTGTGCCATCTGAAAACTGTGCTGTTTTTATCAATTGCCTCTGGTGCAAAACCGTCTTATCGCTCACTCCTGAAAACAAATGTCAAATATCTAAAAGTATTTGTTCAGTTTAATGTCTTGAAGATCAGTCCAGGGCGCACGACTCTCACCCAAAGTGGGACAGGGTCCAGCTCAACAAGGAAGTGCGACAGAAAATGGGACGATGGATTGATGGTATTATTTACTGAGTGACTCAAAAAAAATTTGCCGTTATTTCCGCAGCACCAGATACTTGACAGGAAACCTCAACATACCAAAGACACATTCGCGGTAGTCTGCTCGAAATGCAACGCGCTCTGACAACAACAGCACCTTACTGAGACACTATGTGGCACCTACATGATTCCTTCTCGCAACTAAACCATTTGACGAAATCACTGCAGAGGTACGAGATAAATGACTTCATTAGTGTTATTGTGACAAGAAACCCAAGTCCCAGTGTCACAATTTCCACTACTCCAAGCTATATTTCATTGTACTGCCAACCGCTGTCTTATTAAAACAATTATATATACCATGTCTGTCATAAAACTGTCATTCATCTGCAGGAACACAGGGTGCAACATTATGCAATAGTAAGTTGATATTGTTGAATTCATGTCTAATGTGCGATGTTACACCCATCAGCAGGTGCGAGATGTTGGGTTACATAATATTGTGTACCCCCTCTGTCCTCACAAGGGACACAAGCTAAAGTGCTAGCTTCTTGTCCACACAAATGCCGAAATGTGTTTGATTACTGTGATTAAAAACAAGAGGAAGTGACACAAACTGGGGCAATAGTCAAGTTCAATTTTTGGCTTGGGGACTGAAGGAAGCCTGGTATAAGCTGACAAAAAAAATCAGGCCACAACTCAATTTATCTGCATAAGCATCCAAAATACACTCACGGGTCGCGATGTCAAGTGCAGTGTCTCAGCAAAATCTTATTTGATTCAATCCAAGTGTGTATTGAGAATTTTATACCAAAAATATGAACTCATGAAATGTAAAAGAAGTACAACAGTTAGTGACGGTGCCTTCTTATGCCACATCAAAAATGCAAGTGGTAATTTTGCGTTTGTGGTGCTTTACGTTGTAAAACGTGTTAGGTTTAATGAAGACTTACAATTATTTGTCTAGATGCTACCTGCAATTGACTTGCAATTAGTCCAGGGTGGTCTGTGTCTCCCACCCAGTCAGCTGGGATCGCCTCCAGCTCACCTCTGACCCCAAATGAGGACAAGCGGTACAAAAATGGATGGATGAAAAAATACACAGTTGAGTAGAGGTTAGCATTTCTGCCTCACCAAAGTTCTGGGTTCAAATTTTGGATCAGGACATCATGTGTGGAGTTTGTATGTCCTCCCCATTCTTGCCTGCATTTTCTTCCACATCCCCAAAGCTTACATGTTAGGTTCAATGAAGACTTTTAAATTGCCCAAGATGTGAAACTCCACATGAAAGTGACCACGTTTCCAACCTCAAACATCATAACTGCGAGGCAGATGTGCTGATAACTAGTCTACATTGCTGCCTTAACACATAGGCTGCCAAAAGCATGCAGAATTGTTAATACAACTACCGTATTATACCCCACCATTTTGTGCAAGTGTACCTAATATTGTGTCCAGCTTGTGTGTGGGTCACTGTGATATGATGATGAAAATGACATTCAGTCACGTCGACAAGAATAGAAAGGAAACTGTTTGACATTTGACCAGGACAATGCACCCGCGGAGGAATGTTACACACAAGGTCGCCTGTCAATTTATGCTGACATCTTTAATTAGCACCCGAGTGTGTGTCAGAATCTTGTCGAAAAGGACGAGAGAGAGCCCCCGGGGCGTAGGCTCGCTTGCTAGCTCAATAAGCCCCTTGTGGTCAGCATCTCACAAAAGCAAACGCGTGGTTACGGTCCACGTCAACAAAAACACTCGAATCAAACACAAAATCATTCGTGGAGATGAATAGGCGAGCGTTTTAATGACGTTTAGTGGCCTCGTTTTAAAGAGCTTGGTAGCATCGCTGCTCGTTGCCAAGTGACGTTAGCTAGCTTGTAGTAATTATGTAAGTGAATGGGGGAACGAGAAGAAACGTCCAATCACTCACCAAGCAGGCACGTCCCAAAACTCGTTGCCGTCTTCTTCTTGTTCAGTGTCTCCGAAGTCTGGAAGTTGGAAAGTGGAACTAAATAAATAATGAAATAAAAATAGAAATCCTTAACTGAAATTGATGTCGCCCGATGCTGCGGCAAGGGGGGACTTCATCACCTACGCCTGTGGTGATGTTGTTGACCGTGACTTAAAAAAAAAATAAAACAGACACGCGCAAACAAAAGAGAGTGTATCTCAATAGCTTGAATCCGACTCTGGAGGCAAAGCTATCGCGAAAAAAGGTGCATAGAATTTGAGGATGCGTTGTTCGATTTGATCAGTCGTCCCCGTTGTGGGAGGGTGCTTCCTTCAAATCCACCACAGGGGGGGAATGCGAGACGAGCAGCACGGTCCGCACGTAAACTTGTGTTTGTTGTTCTTTTTTTTTTTTTT
>NW_017842060.1:6412060-6450598 GCF_001891065.2 Hippocampus comes | reverse complement strand
GTTGTTTTTTTTTTTTTTTTTTTTTTTTTTTTTGTAGCGTCCACCACCACCACGAGTCGCTCAAAGCACACCTCCCCCTCCCATTAAGGCCGGATGACAACAAGGGAGCTGAGCGAGTGAAGTTGCTGGCTCTTTTGGAGGACGGCGTGTCTGCGGGATACGACGCCAAAGGGGGAGAATGAGGGAGGGGACACGCTTTTTAAGAAGTGGACGTAGCGTCGGTGTTTTAACGAGGGTTGTGCAGATCGATCCAAATATCGATAGATTCGATACTAAATTGAAAATCAAAATTATGTCGATACCAAAGCACTAGTACAGCATACTGTACTGTATACCCTTTCCATTTGTTTCTTTTGATTTCTCATGGCTTCCTCACTCGTTCAATTTTAAGTGACACTTATGCCGATAATGACACAGTGGTGACGGCACCGGCGGTAACAGCAACACGGGAGGATAGTAGAAGGAAGACTGCGAATATGAAGATTGTTGATACATGTGCCACTTTAAGGTACAGGTATGTTTCTATTTAGGATACTATATTATGGCTTTTTTTTTAATATCAAGTGAAATGGATGTAGAATCACCATTGACTTTATTTTCTATCTCCACTTGAGAACGCTTATTGGTGCTGTTGTGAGAGTTCTTGTTCTTCCTCTGTGAATCTTTACCCAACAGCCAAGAAAGTACTTATTTTATATTTTAATTAATTTCTTTTCACTCAAAAAATGACGTTTATGCATGCGTGGGGCCTCTTTTATTTTGAAGGTGGCCAACGCCGCTCGCTGGCGGCAGATTACCGTAATGCAGAGCACTCACAATCGGAGTGGCGGCTCACTTGACTTCAATTTTGCGAGTGGAGGCTGGCTTGACCGCAGTCTCTTTTGGAGGACGGCGTGTCTGCGGGATACGACGCCAAAGGTGGAGAATGAGGGAGGGGACACGCTTTTTAAGAAGTGGACGTAGCGTCGGTGTTTTAACGAGGGTTGTGCAGATCGATCCAAATATCGATAGATTCGATACTAAATTGAAAATCAAAATTATGTCGATACCAAAGCACTAGTACAGCATACTGTACTGTATACCCTTTCCATTTGTTTCTTTTGATTTCTCATGGCTTCCTCACTCGTTCAATTTTAAGTGACACTTATGCCGATAATGACACAGTGGTGACGGCACCGGCGGTAACAGCAACACGGGAGGATAGTAGAAGGAAGACTGCGAATATGAAGATTGTTGATACATGTGCCACTTTAAGGTACAGGTATGTTTCTATTTAGGATACTATATTATGGCATGGTTAAGAACCCAACAAGAAAGTTAAATCTGCATGAAACATGATATTTAATAGGACAAATGACATAGAATACCATAATATTTTGGGAACCTAAAAGTACTTCGTATCGGTGATACTGGCTGCAGTATTTAAATGGTGTTGATTGATACCAAAATCTCAGGTACCGCACGGCTCTAGTTTCTAGTCAATCAGGCTGAAGGGGGCGAGCCTGTAGTTTGGAACCAATGTTGCCTTCAAATTTCCTATGAAGTATAAGAATGGTTAAAGTGACTAAAGCAATTACACTATGTGCCGTGCTGTGAGATTATCAGGCAGGGGCGTAACCAGAAAATTTTCAATGGCGTGGTCAAGGTGACACAACACCTCACTGAAGGGTGAAAGTATGCACGTACACACATTGTTCACATTTTTGTAACACGCTCTGTAACCGAGAAATCATTGTTTATCATATCATCCACAGTCAGGCTTCATGAAATAAAATGTACACATATTCTGAACCTTAGTCAACACACTCATACTGTAATACTGTAATCCCATCAGGAACAAGTCTAAGAAAAAGGAATGTTTTGCTGCACTTTAGTAGCCATTCCTTTGCCGTAGCTTTGCTTTTGTGTACCCTCACTTCGGACCAATACCAATCTCCACACTTCTACCCTTGTGCCACTCAACTGCGTGTTCCCGTTGAGGCTACAAGTGTGTAGGGTTTCCTAATTCTCAAAGGCGTTGTGCACTTCAGTTGAGCAAGCATCCATGACCGTCCAACTGAAGCATTCATTCATTTTCCAATCTGTTTATCCTCACAAGGGTCGCGCGGGGGGTACTGGAGCCTATCCCAGCTGTCTTCGGGCAGTAGGCGGGGGACACCCTGAACCGGTTGCCAGCCAATCGCAGGGCACACAGAGACGAACAACCATCCGCGCTCACACCTAGGGACAATTTCGAGTGTTCAGTCAGCCTGCTACACATGTTTTTGGAATGTGGGAGGAAACCGGAGTACCCGGAGAAAACCCACGCAGGCCCCTGGGGGAACATGCAAACTCCACACAGGGCGGCCGGAGCTGGATTTGAACCTGGTACCTCTGCACTGTGAGGTCGACGTGCTAACCACTGGACCACCGGGCCGCCCAGCTGAAGCATATTACCCAAAATTCATTGAGATTCACTACTCTAAAGCTGCTATTTTCAGAGTGACTCTAACACTCTTCTTCATGAAATGACATTTGAAGGTGTCGAAACCGCTCTTTGCCAACTCCCAAAACCTCACCACTTCCTCCTTGAAAAATATGAATACGGTATCCAGGAAGCCACACTTTGGCCACCCAGCCCGGCACTTTATTCCCTTTGACTCAAGTGGAGGAGCGCGCCCATTGCCCAATAAACGTCACTGTGAGCGCATGTGAATGAGATGCGAGTGACAGGGTCGCTTTGTGAGATGTGTGCGGAGCGGGTGTGCCATGTGACACTCTTGAATGGGTTGCCAAGGATTGGCCAAGGGGGAAGGATGGCAGCGTCCATCCACAAAGGCCCATTGAAGGAGTACAGACTGCCTCTGCTCTTCCTTCCCCTCCATGGAGGAGGCTGCTGCTTGGTACCTACTCAAAGGAGGGATTATTTGTAAAGAATTGCAGAGAGGAGCACTATTATCACCATGTTACACTTCCTTCATTCCCTTTGGTACTGCCTATCCTATCCGATAGTCCAATAACAAGTATTCCACTCATCACCACAGATGATTTATGATATTAGCTAATATTGATTTAGTCATGTCTGGAATGAACTGAGCTTCCTTTGTCAAACATCCATCCATCCAATATCTAATCCGCTTATCCTCACAAGGGTCATGGGCGTGCGAGAGCAGATTCCAGTTGTCTGCCAATCACAAGGTGCACATAGACAAACAACCATTTCCGCTCACAATCATACCTGGGGACAATTTAGTGTTTCATTAACCTGCCATGTTTGTGTTTTGGAATGTGCGAGGAAAACGGAGTACTCGGAGAAAATCCACGCAGGAATGGGGAGAACATACCAACTCTACTCAGGGAGGCCGTAGCCGGAATCGAACCCCGAACCTAAGCAGTGTGAGGCCGACGTGCTAACCAGTCGACAGCATGAAGTCTGCTATTTAATGAAAAGTAATAATGTCTCACATTTATATGGCGCTTTTCTGTCACACACTCAAAGCGTCCACAAAATGGATACATTGCTCATGCACACGCTGATGGCAGTCAACTATGTGTCCTACTCCATCGACACATGAGTCGGACACAGCGGGATTGAAACTCTAGGCCCTTTAGTTATAGGACGGACCTGAACCACGGCAACACGTATTTTGAAGTGAAAAAAGCAGTCTCGCCAATTAATTTTTGGTGACATAAGCCTGATTTTGTCAAAACACATCACACACACACACACACACACACACACACACACACACACACACACACACACACACACAGAGTATATATATATATATATGAGCGTGAGTATTTATTTTTTTAACTGATGTTTTTAAGTTAGCTGTGCGTGTGGTTGTGTCTCGAACTGTGCACCCACTTGGGCTATGAGATTTATGTCTGTTTGCTTCCATCTAGTGTTTAAGAAGAATACTACATGTCCAGATGTCTAAACTGTTGTCTTTTACCACTTGATGGGTTTCCTCACAATGGATTTTTGGGAGTTTTTACTATTTTAATACAGCGCCGCATTGGATTTAAGACTGATCATCAGGCAATCACGGGGCATGAATTGAAAGAACTTCAAGGGAGAGCAGTTTTAAACCTACAAGTAAGGTTTCATGAAGTGTGGATATTCCACCATTGTTTCAGTACGTATTAGGTCAGCACAATGCTTGGGGACTTCCCTGCTATGTCTCTACAAGTGCGCAACAGGTAAAAAAAAATCTCCCAGCTGACACTTTGTGTCTCTGATTGGTTGTTTATCCTAAGGTGCGGTGGCTTCTTAATAAGCACATTACAAGTGTGACGTCACATCGAAATATTGTGTACCATGTTTATTCTCTGCGCCAAATTTAGCCGTTTTCTTTGGCAATATGGTCTCAAACAGTAAATCCGTTGGTGATCTGTGAAGCAAGGTGAAACATACAGTCGGAGCAGTGGGACAGCAGCTAGCTCCATTACAGCAGGTGAGACTGCAAAACTCTGACAGGTCAAACTTGTCTTTGTAGATGCTGAAAATAAATCAGCCCTTCACTGTCTTCGTCCCAAACACTGAAGAGCGGTCATCACTTACTCTTTTGATGGCCCTCATACTTGTTACTTTCAAACTTGCCGCAAGTGTGTGGAGGTGAGGAGGACAATGAAATCGGCAGTCCGTCTTCCTCCTCCTGACTGTACACCCATTTGCGAAATAATGCCAATTTTTAATAAATGTACCTGTAATCTGATTACATGTTTGTTTTCTGTAACTGTAACGGAATACCATTACATTTTTTGTCATCCTGAAGCCGTAACACGGGTACAGTGTATTCAGTTACTCCCCAAGCCTCAATACACTTGAACGATAAGGTGGCCTCTAGAGGACGGTGTTGCTTTTCAACCGTGAGAAATTATGGTATCCAAATCCCCGTTCTGGTCAAATGCCGAGTTTTTGTGACATAAAAAAATGAGCCCAAGATGAATCCTTAAAAAAAACATTCCATTATTAATGTGACATTAATCCTGCTCCACATAGCAAACAGAAAAAACTCCTGCACTTTGAAAGGGGACGTACAAACACAGAACTGAGATAATGTGGTTACACAAGTATGCAGATCCTCTTGGGATGTGGGTGTGATTATTGGAGAAAGAACTAATGTTTAACTTGGGCCCAGTTAGACGAGGGCATGAGGAACCCCTGTGGTCCGACTGGAACGCGTCAAAGATGACTGCCGCCAGCCTCAAGGGTGGCTGCCGCTTGGCGCTCGAGTAATGGCTATCCTTGTACATGAGATAAGATACCTAAGATGTCTCGAGTGCAAAAAAAAAAAAAACCAACAAAAAAACCCCTGTGCTTTCAGCAAGCATACTGAGTCCCCAGCCTCACAGTCTCATTTGTGTTTAGTATAAGACTTCTTGTCATTTATAATAATTTGCAGCCACACTCAGAGCTGTGAGCAATGAGAATTATCTAAATTTCTCTAACTGTCCAAAAGTGTGTCCCGGCTCCCATGAAAAATCAATTTAAATGTGATTGGTTGATTCTGAATGCAGCCACAACAACATCTATGAGGGTGTGCACACTTGTGCAACCACATTATCAGCGTTGTTCATTTTTTTACCCTCCCCTCTCGAAAAAAAGTTGGTTTTTTTCATCGATTTATTCATCTTTCTTCCAAAGTGAGTAACCTAGAAATTTGTGTGCAACCACCCAAGAGGCATGACTCATTGAAGTCTGACGCTGGTAATGGAGTGTGGATTTTTCCTGAGACTTGTGAATGTCAAAATAATCTATTTTAAAAAACATTGCACACTTGAAATATGAAAATAATGAATCAGTGGGACATCAAGTGCCTACCACATTTAGAAGTAGAAACATTTTTTTTAAATTATGTATGAAATAAATCCAATACAAGTAGTTTAATTGGAATACTGTGCTTATGCGTGCGTGGCCGAGTCACTTTAACATATTTGACTACCGACATTGAAGCAAATCAAAACAGATGATTCAATATGTACCAAGTACATTTTTCATCTATTCATTCCTGTGCGACCAGTAAATTTGCAAATTACTATTCTTGAATATTTTTTTGTTGCTAACAAACTTCTGCCTCACATTTAAACATGTTAATCAGTAATGTAGTTAAATAATTGCACTAGGAATAGACACTTACAGTGTTCAGCCATAAATTTTATCCATGTGTACCTAAAAATTTTGGGTTATGGGCCACTGTGCTATTAGTAAAAAAAATAAAATAAAAAAATCAGCCAGGACCCCTGAACCAAAACCTCTCCAAGCTGCCAGCAGCATATTTTAAGTGAAAAAGATCCACCCTTTTGTGCACCATCAAGTTTAGTTGCGTTCATTCTTTTTGACTGTGACTCAACGGTTTTCACATCTGCACCGTGATTGCGACTGCCAACGTTTTTGACAGTTTACAAATCTTGCCAGGCATCCGCGGCAATGACGGCCTGCCATATTTTTTTCCCCATGATGACCTGAAACGTGGTTTCAGTGGGCGGCAGGACATTTTGTAAGTGGAGCCTTACGAAATGCCTGGCAGCTCACAAGTGTTGCAAATAAAATTTGGCAACATGAATATGCACGTCACCCAGCCCGTGAGACCGTTCGAATCAACAAGTTAGTACAGCTGCACTGTATGTTGTGAAACAGGAGACGTGCATGTGCGCATAACTGGGCCAACTCCCCCACAGAGACACATGGCGAAGTGGTGAGGAACGTGGTGGACTATCAGATGACAAACACGGACGATGAAAAGAAGAGCCCAGTTTGCCGACCAGACAAGGAGCAAAGTATGGAAATGTGCCGCAGTCACAACTTACGGTTACACATGAACTTGGAAAGCAGAAACAAAATATAGTGAAATCTCCAAAGTCTCTAAAGTCGTACTGATGTCACTCTAGACTGCAGAATCGGGAGAAACCTCAAAGGAATCATTCTAGATTGCTTGCATTTTACGTGGCTTTTTTTTCTTTTTTTTTTTTTTAGGTGTCAACATCACAAAAGGATACAAATGACAAGAGGACTCGTGAAGGCTCCCGATACCAGTTACTGATACACAAGGAAAAAAAAACCACCCTGCGGAGGTTTGACTCACTGACGAATCATCATGGGTGTCACAAAGAGCGGTCTTTCGTCGCAATTATCTGTCAATGTGGAAATTGTAAATTTCTATATCAAAACTACGAATAGTATCGGTGAATACTCAAGAGTGAATACTCGGATTGGCGCTGGTCTGGAAAAAATGTCTATCCATCCATTTTCCGATCTGCTTTGTCCTCACAAGGGCCGCGGGGGGTGCTGGAGCCTATCCCAGCTGTCTTCGGGCAGTAGGCGGGGGACACCCTGAACCGGTTGTCAGCCAATCACAGGGCACACAGAGACGAACAACCATCCGCGGGACAATTTATTTTTATTATTATTCACATTTACCGATTAAAAAATGTTATCTGTCTATTTGTAACTGGTGTTGCCGTCCAAATTTTTTTCCTATAGTCTATAGTTGATAACATGTTATTTTGCGCACTCTCTGAGATAGCCTTGGCCAACTCACGGCCCACCCAAGGATAAAAGTCGTAGCTCCGCCACTTGTGCCTATAAAAAGATTTTCCAAATCTTCGGTGCCAATATCCTCAGCTTATTTTGCTGTTGGATCATATAAGCTTGAAGAAAGAAGGCGTATTGGTCATTTAACAGGCTGTTAGTTGAACAATTAGGAGCCTCAGAAGTCCTGTTCAAAGTTACGACAGCTTGTCCTGCTGTGGGATGAGGAAGGCATCTGATTGTTGAACCAGGTCAGCCAACATGGCTGTGATACAAACAGCACATTCATTGGCATTTAACTAAAATATTTTTAACCTTTCTTTTAACCTGCATGCTCAGCTCTTCTGCTTATTCCACCGTTGTACGTCCCTTACAAATATGGCACCATTTGCAAAGGTAATAATCAGGCTCCTCTCTTTGCCCCGGTTTGAAATTTAAAATGGAATTTAATGTATACATTTTATCCAGCTACATGTGTTCTGTTTATTCAATTATGACTTGCATTGTCTGCGTTTATTGTCTGCACCGGTTACAATAACAGCACCAGGGAGGTGGCCACTCATCCCTTTCCTGGACTTCTAAAATAATCGACATTTACACACACAGCAGGCGCTGATGTCCTCTTTTTTTTTTTTTTCGTATCTCCACTGTCGCACCACCGGATGACAGAATACAGTGAGCCAGGACATATTGTGTCATTATTTTTCCGCCCATTTGAGGCCAAAGTTAAGGCAGGAAGCTATATTTATTATTGCGTCCTCTTTTATTTTATGTCTATCTCTGTGCTTGCTATCTACTGAATAGCTATGCCACATCCATTATGTCGCTTCCTTTTTCCTTTGCTCTTTCCAAACTCGCTCCTTTTGCTTTTGCGGGCTCCAAAAATAAACTGGTTTTGTGTGCTTCTGTGGTGAGTGACTTTTTGTTAAGCGCAGGGAAGTAATGTGAATGTGTTCGAGAAGCTTGTGCGTGCAGAAATAGGCATATGTTTGCCAAAAGAGAGAAGGATTTGGCCAAATAAGACAGAATTCCTTGTCAGGGAACCACAACAGATCTCAGAACTCTTGAGATATGTGTTGCGCAATCGGTGGCCTGGCCTTGAGCACAAAGTGGGTTGTTTGCAGCAAGAGGAAGGGTCAAATAAGGCGACGACATAAGTATTTGATTACCTCTCAATATTACGTATAAGCTTGGCCGGCTTTACAATTATACTGGTGATCTTTTTCCAGATATCATGTTGAAGTGTGCGCAACGTTTTTGGCAGAGTGTTCCAGCTTGTAGTGAGGTCATGTTTTTTTTTTCCCCCCTCAGGAAGCCAAATGACAATCTAGTTCAAAGAGATCGTCTTCAATGTTGCATAAAAAGACATTCAGTCTGAAGCGCAGGAAACCGCTGTCATTTTGACCCACCAAATGCACTGAATTGAACGCAAATTCGAGTACAGTCGTGCCTTGAGATGCCATTGACCCGACTTACTGGTGTTTTGAGATACGAGTGCCATGGGATTATTATTATTATTTTTTTGCTTTGAGAGTGCAACCACGAAATATGAACGCTGTACGGTGGCAGTGAAGTTAAATTGCTCCACAATAAGCAGCATTTTTGCAAAAAGCTAATAATTCTTAAAACAAAACAACGGAAAGACAAACACAGTGTAACCCTTTTTAAAAAAACGGATATTGGAACACAAATGGTGCAGTAACATATTTAGACATTCAACATACAGTCATATATTCTTCATCCTCTGCGGGGAACTCAGAGGAGCTGAGATGTATATGCAGTACAATCATTGATGTACATACAGCAGGGGTGCCCAAACTACTTTTCAAGCAACCAACTTGCCGCGATCGACTCGTTACCGCACGCGCACGCATACACATGAACGCATGCGCATACATGCACATATGCACAAACGCATTTGGCAACACCTCACCTGCTGACATCTGGATTTTGGCCTGTTTTACTGTCACTTCCTTTCTTTACTCCCCCACCCTCCTCTCCAGTTTGGAGACAGGGCAAGGAGGTGATGAGCCAAGTCCGGCTTTTTTCTGTGGAAGATTTGACAATCACCAACCGGGACAAGATCTCAAAAGAACCATTGCCCTGGTGTTTTGGTCTATCTGCGGCATTTCACTTTATTAAATGAGCTTCTGTTTTTCAGTATGGTAAATAAAAGCTTGCCATATACAAGAGTTTGGAAATACAGCGTGTACTCCCCGAATATCCGACACATCTCATACAGATGCCTTCAAAGTGCTCTGACACTGAAGAGAATGTCGCAAGAATGAAAACTTCCACCGTAAGAGAAGCCCCTCTCTTGTTTACAGGTAGCGGTGGCTCACTTAACGATCCGTTCTGGAGTTTCCGTGCAAGTTGCTGGTTGCCGGGGGAATATGAAAGGCACTCGGAGCCAGCTGACTGACTTCCCCTCTTCTCTGTGCAAACCAAAAAACATCAATGAAAAGCTACTTTCTTCCCTGCCGCTCTGTGGTGCGACAGGGAGGTGGGAAAGCAGGCGGACAATACAGTCAGCCGACACTGGGCAGACTCACAATGTGAAGCCTCTGTGAAGCGACAAACAGAGAAGCCTTTCTCATGGTCCAAGTGTTGCACCAATCACGCGTATGCGTTTATCTCCACTCTAATTATGTGGAGAACACATGCAAATTCACGTGCCGGCCACATCACATTGGATGTGAAGTAATGGAAACAACAAAGAAGCATGTGATTGCAACTCATAAAAAAAGGGGCAACACAGTGTTGTGATTACATAATTGCATCTTTGAAGAATTGCTGACTACTGTATGAAGGGTAAGTTGACATGACGCGACCTTTCGGAGCCTCAAGGTTGAGTAAACTGTAATTAGTAAGTGGAATCAAGTAGTTTGATGGGTCTGACACGGTACAATGAAAATATGAGATAAGACAGAGGGACAGACGGATAGATATGAATTGTATTAACTGAACAGTTAATTACATTTTATGATAGCAAACTTAACTATTATACCATTGCAAATGTTTACAATCAGAATCAGAATCTGAAGATGTAAAACACACAAGGAATTTTGTCTCCGGTAGTATGGGCTATACTAGTATTGCAATCACAAGCAACCATGATAAACAAAGACGTGGCATATAACTATTGAAAGACTTTCTGTTAATGTAAGGGTACCATTGTGCAGTAGTACCACCCACAGACAGTTGTGCGACAATGTGCAGAGCCATCGAGCAGAGATCAAGTGATCAGTGGTGCAACACAATACTACGACGGTTCCGCAGTTGGTGCAGATAATGGTTGCATCATTTTTAAGTGACCAGTGGCAGTAATTGGTAGTACAATTTAGGTGTGCAATTATACAGAAAGTCCTTGAGCGCTTTAAAGTGTCTGGTGCTGTGAAATATTGATCATTGACAATTGTTCAAGTATGAAGAGAGCTGGAGCGACAATGATCAGTGTGGTAATACTGTCACACAGGGGTGTGAAAAAAAATGCTAAGAGCCACTATAGATTTGAGTTACTATTTAGGGCGTTAATGGCGAGAGGGAAGAAACTGTTTGAATGTCTGCTGGTTTTGGTGCGCATGGTTTGATCGCGCTTACCTGAAGGGAGTAGCTGGAAGAGGTGGTGGGCCGGGTTGGGGGGGGGGGCCAGTAGGATTTTCCATGCCCTTGTCTTGGTTCTTGCGGTGTGCAAGTCCTCGAGAGTGGGTAGGGCGGCGCCAATGATTTTTTTCCTCAGCCCTAACTGTCCGTGGCAGTTGAATTTTGTCCTTTTTTGTGGGGGCCAGAACAAGACTGTGATGGAGGAACACAGGACTGATGCGATGACTGCTGTGTAGAACTGTCTCAGCAGCTCCTGTGGCAAGCCATGTTTCCTTAGCAACCTCAGGAAGTACATCCCCAGTTGGATACAGTTAATGTTGGCCTCCGAATTCATGTCCTGAGAGACTGTGATTCCCACGAACTTGAAAGTCTCGACGATTGACACAGGGCAGTTGGACCATATGAGGGGCAGCTGTGGGGAAGGATGTTTCCTGAAGTCCACAATCGTTGACCTCCACGGTGTGTTGGCTGCACCAGAGCACCAGCTGCTCGACTTATTGTCGGCACGCAGACTCGTCGTCGTCTTTGATTAAGCCGATGACTGTGGTGATGTCTGGGAACCTTCTGGATTTGATGGTTGGGTCGGTTGAGGTGCAGTCGGTTCGTGTAGAGGGAAAAAAGCAGGGGGGAGAGGACGCATCCTTGAGGGGCCCCAGCGCTGATAATTTTGTCCTTCCCAGCCTCACCTGTTGTGTCCTGCCCGTCAGGAAGCTGAGAATCCACTGAAAGATCACAGGCGGACACACTGAGATGGAAAAGCATGGAGGTGAGGAGTTCCGGGATGATGGTGTTGAACGCAAAGCTGAAGTCCACAAACAGGATCCTAGAGTAGGTCTCTGTGCTGTTGAGGTGCTCCAGGGTGTAGTGCAGCCCCATGTTGACTGCGTTGTCCACTGAACTGTTTGCCCGCTAGGCAAACTGCAGGGGATCCAGCAGGGGGTCTGATGATGTTCTTTAGGTGGTCCAGCACAAGGCGTTTGAAGGAATGTGAAATGTAGAAATGTGAAAATGGCATATTCTGCTTTGGGAAAATTGTACATGCAACACTGTTGGAATTACAGTGCAGTCGTCCTACTTTCCTTTGGGCCACGAATTCTCATCCACGACACAATTATTGAAACTTGCTGTGAGCCATTTTTAAAAACCTGGTTGATCGTTGATTGATATTATGCTCACATCACACATACCCCCTTCATAAGAAAACAAATATGAATAATTACCTCGGAAAAAGCCTGTTTCAGTTATTTGGAGGAAGCCGACCAGATTGATTTGCTTTAGGTCTGCACACTGATGATACGAAAAACAAATAGCCTAATACAATCATCCCAAAAGACAATTGTTTCACCTGGATGGCTTGCCAACAGAGCCTTTTATTTTCTGGACCACTGTGCGTCCTTGTAACAAAGGCCAGACTATTCCCAGGACAGGATGGGAGGCAACCTCGTGAGATAAACTTTTATTGAGTTACACCCAGACCAACTCTGATGACATTTGAGAGGTGCAACGCTCCAATCATGACCTCCTGATGACGAACGGCTCTGAACCTGTTTAGACAAAACAACTTGGGATGGCCTTTAGGAGAAGCTTAAACGGTCCCCCAAAAAAACGGCGTCTGCTTCCTGGAGGATTTCCTGCTCAACAACACAAAACCACCCCTCATGCAAGCATCATCATTCTATTATAATACTGCACATTCAACAAAGAGCTTTGTTAAAATGTGAGTTATTGCCATTATTTGTCTGTACAGTTAAAGTGTTGGTTGTAAGTGAACATGTTTGGAATGCTTTAAGGAAAATGGCACACCTAGTTTGCGGTGAAACTGAAATTCCAATCTTGTCGACGAGGTTTCAATTGAACTCTATTACTTGGTTGCTTGCGAATGACAGCTATGTTATTAGGCAGGATAGCAATCACCAAGGTCACACCAGTACACACATGTGCAGTACATATTCACAAAAGGCATCCAAACATCCCATTGCAAACACATTCTGGGAGGCTCTTCAAGCCCAAATCTGCTCCAAATTAGAAATGAAATGTCAATGTCTGGTTAGCACTTTTGCCTCACAGTGCAGAGGTGCAGGGTTCGATTCAGGCTCCGGCCTTCCTCTGTGTTTGCATGTTCTCCCCGTGCCTGCGTGGGTTTTCTCCGGGTACTCCGGTTTCCTCCCGCGCTCCAAAAACATGCATGGCAGTTTTAATGGGACATTCTAAACTGTCCCTAGGTGTGATTGTGAGCGTGGTTTTCTCCGGGTACTCCGGTTTCCTCCCGCGTTCGAAAAACATGCATGGCAGTTTTAATGGGACACTCTAAACTGTCCCTAGGTGTGATTGTGAGCGCGAGTGGTGTTTCGGCTGTGTGTGTGCCCTGTGATTGGCAGGCAACCGGTTCAGGGTGTCCCCCGCCTACTGCCCGAAGACGGCTGGGATAGGCTCCAGAAGTTGAGGCATCCATCAATGGCCACCGGGCTCACTGAGTTGAACGCTGGAGAGAAATGCTCAAGTCATGCGTGTTAAGCGACGGCGGTTCGAATTTAGTGACCTATCTTTTGCCTGAAGCCCAAATTCCACTACCACACAAGGGAATTCAGACTTATGTAATAGTTCATGGACTATAAAGTGTGGCTGATCCAATTATGAAGACTTTCTATGAACACACTGGCTGCTGCCCTGCAGGTTTTTTTTTTGTTTTTTTTTAAATCTTAACAGTTTGAGTTCACACCAGGTCTGTATGCAAATGAGCTGGATAGTATTTCATTCATGTGAGGTTAACTAACTCGGGAGCTAAGATTAGATAGATTACATACATAGAGAGAGAGAGAGAGAGATGATGATAGGTAGCTAGCTAGCTAGATAGATAGGTAGAGTTCTACATTTGAGTGTAAAACGGTTGATGGTTGAAGAACTTAATCATAGGTATAGGAAAACGGGTTTTAACCTGAAATTAAAACCACTTTATTGGTATGTTTTAAATAATTATTCATTCATATTATTAACGTTGATAACAAAGAAAGAGAGGGGGAATTTTTTTTTTTTTAATGATTTTGGGTTGAGGGCGTATTATGGACAGGTGTGTGTTATTCATGATAGTTTAAGCCTTTTAACCTGTTTTGAAGCACCTGACTTGCTAAAAAGTAAGAATTGCTTTGAATAAAGGAAAACGTATTCAGTTTTCATGAGACTGTTAGGGGTCCCTGGAAGTTTCGAGGCACCAATTAATTGCCTGGGCTTGCCGAATGGTAAGTCTGCCTCTGCACACGCGATTGTGTGATCACACATCGCTTCACCTGACCACCGTCCCAAAATAAGAAAAAGAAAATTCCTCGCATGATCTGTCCTATTTTCCACCAAATTGCTATTATTTGCCAAATTCTGCCAGGTTATGTAATTTACAACTGTAGCTTGATATGCAAAAGAACAACGACGACATAAAAGCAAGTTAGAATCCGTTTTTTAATGTTCCTCAGTCATATTGTTTGCAGTTCTGACCGACATGTTCCTAATGTCATCCATCTGAGAGCCCCCTGGCAATCCCGGGTTTGTTTGTTTTTGCTGCGAGCACATCAGCGTGCGCGCGGTGGGCCGGTCCGTGACGTCACTGCTCGCTCATGTATAACCAATGAGGAGGCAGCGGCTCTGCACAAAACTGGCTGCTTCTGGTTTGCACGCATACATACAAAAACCGAGCCGGTGTGCTGCAGGCAAACCATTGGCACAAAAGCGAGCCGGCGGTGCCACAGCGTGACGTTTTAGCGGCGTGAAGACGACGAGACACTCGGGTAAGTGCGGCTGGAGACATGACACGAGCGCTCGTGTTTTTTTTTTTTGGTTTTTTTTTTTGGGCTAACAGCGCGTCACTTGACAGAAAGCAAAACAGAACCCCCTCGTTTTGTTTACGATTGGTCTCGTTCGGCCCCGTCCCGCAAACACTCTCACACCGGTGTCACGCAAACACACAAAAAGACTTCTGAGTAGAGAACAGATGATACGCTCTCATTTGCTTGCGTTTGAAATGAGTTATTACTGTTTGGTTCCCTGTGCGCGCGCGGTATATTTCTCTAATTGTTTGTCTGCTTTCTTTTATTTCAACAAAATGCTCTTTGTATGCTGATGATGTGAAAACTCACTTGTGTTTGTGTCCCGCTGCCACTGTGGTATCGCAGGTTCTACGCGACGCACGCGCGCGCAAACGCAAACGCGCACACACACACACACACACACACACACACACACACACACACACACACACACACACAGGCACACACAAACACAAGTTAGATCACCTAACTCGTCAACCACCCTTTTCTACTAACAACTATTAACAGTCTGTAACAATGACAAACAAGTTCAGATTTGGGATTGATCCAGGACACATGATTAAGTACACTTGCATAGACTCTGATAAGAATGCCAGACAATTTCATATTTTGTTTATTCATTCAGTTACTTATTTTTACTGTGGCTTTAGTTCATAGTGGCGTCAAAGTTACGGTAAACTGGATTATCCACAGGCCTGTTTCGAGTGGTTAGTTACCGTATCTAATTTAGCTCCAAATTAGTTAAACCCATGTGACCAATCCAGCTCCTTTACATACAGACCTGATGTGACTTGAAACCGTTAAGATAAAAAAAAAAAAACAACCTGCAGGCAGCATAAACAGTGTGTTTAATAACCAGATCAGCAAGACTTTGGGGCCCATTTTAGTAGACTGGCACAGGTGCGCTCGGCGTTAAAATGGGTGGAAATGTATGTGCCAGTGCAAGTCTAGTCTAGCATGTTTTGGGCCATGTTGTACATGAAGCAGCCGCACCCATGAGACACCTGATAATTTGGTGACAGAAAGTAGTTTGTGCTTGGCGTAAAAGCAGGCGCATCATCATTTTTGTGCAGGGACAATGGTTTAGTTGTGAATTTGGTATAAACACCCGACCCCCAGCGGGCATTTCTGGCTTGACTCCCAACACATCTGCAAATTTAGTTACAAAAAGTAGACTCAGTTTTAGACTCACAAAAAGCAGGTCTAATTTGAGGCGCAGGCGGTCTAACTGGATTTTGACATATTTGATTGGCGCGGCAGACAAATAGGCGCCCCTCGGATTTAAAGGGTGGACGTCATGTATTTGAATCATACATATGACATCAGTGTGGGACAATACCTATGAATCATTAATTGCATGAATTATAATCATCATCATCATCATCTTGATAGAATATTTTAAAAGGACTCCTGTCACTCTTGTGTGAATGTATGTGAGGGTGAGTATCTACAGCACCTGCCCCCCCCCATGCGCTCCCCCACAGACACACACACACAAATGCACACACTCACACCTGATTATTAGGCACTCACAAAAGTCTTCATCCATCCCACATCAAGGCACAAAGGTAAAAACGTCCAGCGCAATTCTACTGATGCCAAATTATGCAATATATGAAAAGAAAGAAAAAAAGTGGAAATATTACAAGTGTGTGCAACCAGCGTTAAGATGCGGATTGTCTTGTCAAGTGACCGGTCCAGTCTTTTTGCCGCCATTCGCTGAAAGAAAACGGATGGAGCTCTACTTTAATCAGAATGACAAATATATTTCTTTGTCCTATTGGAACCAATCATGTGCGTTTTTAATTCAATCATCCATTTTCTATACTGCTGATCCTCATTAGTGGTGTGCTGGAGCCTATCCCAGGTGACTGGGTGAGAGGCGACGTACACTCCGAACTGGTCGCCAGCCAGTCACAATTGGGTGTTAATTGTTCGGGTTCATCGACTTCAAAACACATACTCAACGTGAATAAATTCACTCATCACTCCTTTTTTTAATGTGGTGTTGCATCCTCAGATGGTGTGCCGTGATGAAGTGTTTGTGTGCGTGTTTGTTTACATGACATTCCATAATCTTTGGGGCAAAAGTGTGGAATGTCTAACCTTTGACACAAAGCCGCCGAGATTAAGCTGCTTTTTTTTTTTTTTTTTGGTTCTCGTTTGATGCAAGGAGGGACGTTTGTTGTCGTTGAAGCCAGTTCTCTAAAATGACTGCGGATGGGATTGCGGATGCAGCTGGAATTAAAAAAAAGAGGGGTGGCGGGGCAGACGAAAGCAATTAGGTTGTAAAGAAGGGCCGACTGCGCTCTTTTAAAAATGAAAAGGCCAATGGCAGATGTATTGTAGATTGTCATTTCTAGGTCAGTGGTAGCGTACCCTCCCTCCTTACGCCACCTCACCCTGAGCTACCCAAGGCCGGCCCACGCATTAATCTGCCGTGATGGTGTAAAGAGCGTGGCGGCGGTATTAACCAGCTACAAAATTACTGTACAACTGAGAGGATGTTTTTCTTTTTCAGTCCGCCTCATTCATCACAAATATACATTTCTCAAAAGGATCAGTATCCCGTTTAATCACGGAAATAAATAATCTAGATAGATCTGTAAGCTTCGTACAAACGATTTAAGATATTTTATTTGTCGTGGGTAATTGTTGAAAATTAAACAGTCTATTATTACACTGTACCTCCAGAGTCCATCAACATTATTAAATTATCATACTAGTGACGAGAAATACTGTATTATGATAATTAAGGCCCGACTGATTACGGTAATTGGCTGATAGCTAATTTAAAGTTGGAAAAAAATCAGACTTCCTTTGGGATGTTTTTTTTTTTTTTTGGTTTTGTTTTTTGGTTTTTTTTTTTTTGCACATGAACACATAACCAAGATAAGATAAGAAAACCTTTATTAGTCTCGCAATGGAGAAATTCCCAATTCACAGCAGCAAAGTTATGAAAGGAAGAAGTAGAAGAACAAAATATAAGAACTGCTGGAAAGGCAGCCACTCTCGCGGCGGCGCGGCGCCATCTTGAAGTCAAAATAACAAAACAACACAATACAACATGTAAGACACAGACAGTCGTGCAATCTTAATCACTTTTCCTGTACACACTTTGTTGTTTGAAGCAGTTATTGATGAAAGAGGAGAGGATCAAAGTGTCCTTTCACCAGTGGATCAGAGAGGTCATGCTGAAAATGTGCACGTCTGCTACAAGCTCAGTTTTGAAAGCAAACACGAAGCTCTCTCTCTCTCTCTCTCTCTCTCTCTATATATATATATATATATATATTTATATATATAAAACACATAGATACAACACAAAAACATAGATAAAGACATGAAATACTACACCCCCCCAAAAAAGGCAGATTTTTGCCAATTTTTAATAAATACTAAATGACAAAGTATTGTGTAAGAGTCAAATGTCCTCCCTGTCATTCATATCTTTATTCTTGTAAACGTTAAGTGACCCAAAAAGTTATTAGATTCATCATCTATTTTTCTATTTAATTGGTTCAACGAGTATCGGAAATTTTATTCTGGCAAATATCAGAATTGGCATCAGCCTCAATATCAGTCCATATTACATATGGCATGGTTGGTCCCTGACAGATTCCTTAGAATTTTTTTTTTTTTTTGGCCAGAAAATTGTGACTGCATTCAGAAATATGTTACAAGCTTGCACTGCTTCACTCTGAGAGTTGGGAAACTCAGAACGTTGTTCAAATATCCTGCTTGGTTATTCAAAGTACCCCAATAAAGGAGTGTCAGTGCCCGATGCGTCAGGCAGTCGTAGAACTGGAAACAGTTCAAGCATGACCTGCTGATTGGTTAATAACAAAGGCTGCATTCTGAAATTAATCAGAGCAGAGCGTGTCATCATCTGCCTTTTCAAACACACGCACTCTTAGTATGGCGTCAGAATGCGCCCTGTGCAACTTTCCATAACACAACTTCTGATACAACTTCGGAAAGTTATTCTTTTTGGATGAAAATGGCTTACCTTAACTAGAATCTCGGCGACAATTGTAGCCAAGAGGTGGATTCCTGGTTGGTCATTGGACCTTTTGGTGCTGTAAATCCTTGTTGTAGTGTAACAGCACTTTTGATGTCATGACGACTGCTTCTTATTTGTTCTTCTACTTTTGTTTGGTGATTGGCAAATACCTCATGCTATAAAGACTTATACTGTGACTGCTTCGTTTTTCTTTCTTTCTTTCTTTCTCCAATTGAAACAGCCATCCCCCAGAAAATCCGCGGGGAGGCTGACCCATTTCCTGGGAGATGGTAACATGGCCACGTCACATGTTCAGATTAACGAGGTCAACACATGAGCGCGTTTGCTGATGGGCCATATGAAAATAATGTCAAACAGGTGCTTCTACGGATTGCCATGGCTCTGTGGTGTGACACAGGCGTTTTTTGTCTTTTTTTTTTTCCCCTCTGACCTCAGTAAGCACATGTTCAAGCCCGCACTTGGCATGCTAATGTGTCTGCGTCGCGACTGACACTTTTGGTCTGTGTGTCTCACGTCTTGGAATAAGACAAAATGTTCATATTTTTCTGTTAGGATGGTTTATCGAATAATAGCTATTTGTCACACACAGCTGCTCATGCTTTCAGCCTCGTGCGCTAAAATAAGAAGCTTTTTTTTTTTTTTGTGCCAATGTGCCTGAGCAATATCGTGATGTGAAATTCCTTTTTTTTTCTGTTTATGTCCAGTCTTGGGGTCTGACTGAAATAGAATAAGGCTGTGGGTCGTTTGAGGACTTCTCACAGAAAAACAACAAGTTGTTGAGAAACAAACAAAAGTCACAAAAAGAGTTGTAAATGCGGGTTACAAGTCAAGCCAAGTGGCAGCGCGTTTTAGTGGTGTCATGCATCATTTCACTACTCCATTACAATCGAATTGCATGTGATTTCTTTTATTCAAATGACAGATTTAAGTCTTGTGATAGGCATCTTAATCAATTAAAAACTCAGTCATGGATTGCACGAGAGCCCTAATCAAATCTTCATTTTTGCCAAGACATTTGGGACAGTCATATGCTTTCCCAGTAGCAACATGACAAGTGGCCGCCATCTTTGTCGAATTTTCGCAAAAAACACGGTCGGACTTCAAATGCCTCTAAAATCCTCCAGAACAAATACATTCACGAAAAACAGTTGACCGCTCAAGTACATGGCGTATTTTCCTAGCCCCATTGCTGTTCTCACCAATTATTTTCCATTTGCGCTTGAACTCCCAATTCTTGAATAAGTCTTAAGACGGCTACAAAAAAAAAAAAAAAACGGCTGTAATTTTTTCACTTTTTCACATCCTTTGATCAACAAGTGACCCAATACTTACACACATGCAACCAAATCTGACTTGTCATCATAGACTGCGCACAATTGATGACAGGATTTTGGGAATGTGTGTTGCATTTACCTCCTGACGCCCGCTGAGTCAGTGTGGCCGCTTCCCTTATTGACCAACTTTCATTCGTCCTTTCCAAACAGCCCAAGTTGCAGAGGAGCTCGGACGGCATGCAAAGTTGTGAAATCTCCTCAGACGGCGCTGATGATCCTCTTAGTAGCGGCCTGCGCACTCCTCGGCAGCCTCGAGTAGTTGTGATCGGCGCTGGCGTGGCCGGCCTCGCTGCAGCCAAGGTCCTGCTGAAGACGGGCTTCACTGATGTCACAGTTCTAGAGGCCTTAGACCGCATCGGTGGGAGAGTTCAAAGTATTGACCACGGTGAGAAAGTGACGGGGGAAAAGAAAAAAATAGAAAAACTGGCGCCATACTGACAGACAAAGGTCTTGTCTAACCACTCATTGCTGCCAGATAAAATAACCTGAGGTTGTTTTCAATTAATGACAAATTGGCAAAGTACAAGATATCACCTGACTCATCAGTTGGGGCCAAGTTCTTATCCGAAAACATCTCGTGGCACTATATTTACAGTACATACTTTAACTGAAGGAAAAACAATATGGCATGATTGTCAAGATAGAAGTGGATCGCCCTGGCCGGTGTAGCTATATTACAAAGAGACGAAACGTGACAAATATCGGAAAGAGTAAGAATATTTGAGAGTCCGTTTTCTTCCATTCACTGACTGCACTCGTGAATTTTTGCAACTCTCCACACTTTGCTTCTTTTTCACCTGCAGGTAGATATGACGTGATAAAATATATTTAAGTAGTACTGTGAACCAACATGCTGCATTTACTGGATATACTTTCTTGGTACGGCTGAGCGAAGGCTGGCTGTCTGTCACTTTATATCTGGAAATGTATATTTTTTTTGTTGCATTTCAATGACAAAGACTCTGCACGCTGCACTTTTTCCATCTACAGGTACATACAGGTATACAATTATAGCTACAGTTAAGTATTATTGTAAAACACAATATATGGCTGGATTTCGCTTCGTACCTTGAAAAAGGCGTTGAAGCGATTCCTTTTGAATTGGCCCCTTGTAATTCCGATGCATTGTCTCGCAGGTGAAACAGCTTTGGAGCTCGGAGCGACTTGGATCCACGGCGGCAATGGGAACCCGGTGTACCACCTGGCCGAGGACAACGGCTTGCTGGAACAAACCACAGATGGCGAGAAGAGCATCGGGCGCATCAGCTTGTACAGCAAGAACGGCGTCGCTCACTACCTGACCAATGTTGGCAAGAGGATCCCCAAGGACCTGGTGGAGGAGTTCAGCGACCTTTACAATGAGGTGAGAGGACAGCAGGAGCACGTTATTTAAGACCGACTGCCATCATCATCTTTGAACGCTGTATCATCTAGTGAGAGCCCAATCAAACATCTTTGCGGGACAAGACCTGAATGACAGTCAAATGCTTTGTGTGGCAAATCATAGAGCCCTTCATTGTGCACTATGAGTGCGGCGGTATCATGCACACATCTGTAAAAGCAGTGAAAGTGACACACACACACACACACACACACACACACACACACTTGTTTTGTTGTTGTTTTTCCCTAAGCGCCTAAGGGATTTTTTTTTTTCAAAATATCACACACCAGACCACCAAAACCGGATGTAGCAAATTGGGAGTCAAGCAGGTTATTAAAATTAAGCGAAGAAGGTCAGCACAGTAGTATTTCTTCTTTTCTTGACTGACTATTTCCATTGTAGTCCCAGAAAAAAAAACAAAAAAAACTGAATTACAGACTGCCACACAACTGGACTTGCAATGCACAAATAACAGGCCCGTGTATGGAGAAAGGCATCCCGAAGACCGAAGATACACAATCCACCTTAAATGACTCCTCTCTGCATTGGGGAGCAAGTGGGATATTTTCACTGTCTGTCTGATCTCTTGCCAGAGTTGACGTCCAGCGGCTCGTGTGGCTGCAAACAGTAGAATCATATCTGGAAAGCTTTCAACTTTTCATTCAACTCTGCCACAACCAGATCACATTGTTCTTCCAAATTTCCCTCGGTTCAAATTGCAAGAAACCTTAATTGCCCCACATGAGGCACGACTAATCTCTCCAACTGAAAAAAAGGGGTGTGACCTCCACGGCTAAAATTCACTCTTTAATCCGTTGCGTGCAAAGACGTGTTTTACAGCGGCACGAGTCAAGTGGAATTGGAAACCGGGAACTCATGGTTTTTTTTTTTGCAGTCGAGCGACTCAAAGTGGCACCAAAAATTTCAAGGAAATGAAGGCGTACAAGACAAAAAAAACAAAGAATCTGACCAAAATGACACAAAGACGCTCGACATCACAGCTGACCTGAGCTTAGCTTGCTCACTTCCCCAACCACATTATCTCAGTTGTTTATTTTTTTTTATTTCTTCTCTCAAAGACTTCTTTTTTTTTAACTCAAGTTCCAAAGGCTCTGGGTTATTCATCTTGGTCTCCCCCCCCCTCCCCCCCCACATAAAAAAATGGAAAATCCTGGCATTTGAAATGGCCGTGTAGACGTTTTATATCCAATGTGGGACGTGACCCGTGTTTTGACTAAAACGTCCGAATTCAGCTGGGAGCGACTCCAGTTCACCCATGGAGGCTAGGGTGGATGGAGGAAAGGTCGCCCGGTCTCCTGAAACTTCTATTCCAGTTCACCGCTGTGGCTGTCTTCCTCATTTGACCTCCGTCGTCGGCACATCCTTCTTCCTCTTTTCGCAGACTGATGACTGTCCGTCTCGTTTGCCTCTGTTGCCTTCCTTTAGGTGTACCAGC
The DNA here is from genome assembly GCF_001891065.2 of Hippocampus comes. Taxonomy (NCBI): domain Eukaryota; kingdom Metazoa; phylum Chordata; class Actinopteri; order Syngnathiformes; family Syngnathidae; genus Hippocampus; species Hippocampus comes. The sequence goes on along the minus strand of NW_017842060.1, from coordinate 6,427,466 downwards.
TGACTCAAGAGTTTTTCCAGCATGGGAAGCCCGTTGGGGCCGAAAGCCAGAACAGCGTTGGCATCTTTACACGAGATGTGGTGCGCAAGCGGATTACGATGGATCCTGATGATTCCGAGAACACCAAGAAGCTCAAGTTGTCCATGCTTCAACAGTACCTCAAGGTGTGTGTGTGTTGGGGGGGAGGGGGGGGGGAATCCTTGCAGGCGTTACCACCTGCGGTCTTCCACAGCTGCGGCACAAAACACAGCTGGTGTACACTAATTGAAAATCTATTTTGAATCCATCCATCCATCCATTTTCTGAACTGTTTTATCCTCACAAGGGTCGGGGGGGGGGGGGCTGGAGCCTATCCCAGCTGTCTTTGGGAGGTAGGCGGCGAACACCCTGAACTGGTTGACAGCCAATCACAGGGTACACAGAGACGAACAACCATCCTCGCTCACACTCACCCTTAGGGACAATTTAGAGTGTTCAATCAGCCTGCCATGCATGTTTTTGGAATATGGGAGGAAACTGGAGTACCCGGAGAAAACCCACGCAGGTCCGGGGAGAACATGCAAACTCCACACAGGGAGGCCAGAGCTGGAATCAAACTCTGTGCCTCTGCACTATGAGGTTGACACGCTAACCACTTGACCACCAGGCCGCCTATTTTGAATACAGTCCTCCTGAAAACCCGGCCCGGTTGGTCAATGAGGAAATGGCCATAGCAAGCAAGGCCTCCTTGACCGTTTTGTCTCGTCTTTGACTCAGCGAACTCCCTTCTCTGATCGGCTGACAAGTTTTACTTAAAAATATCCACCAACTGCTCGTACGGGCCAAATTCTGACATGTCGATGGATCAAAATTACCGGGACGTTTCAAACGTTGACACTTGCTTTAAGAACTCGAACTTGTACAAATGGAAGATTATTGCTGAGAAGCGCAGTGTGGGCATAGGTCATGTGCTTTGGAGTCAGTTGTTATTTTAGGGAATTTGTTAAGGGGAGGAGGGGGGGATTTTAGAGGCATTTGAAGTACTCATTCCATTTTTTTTTTAAAGAAACTTCCACAAAGACAGCAGCCACTTGTGAAGTTGCTAACAAGGTTGTCACAAATTTAAGGAACGTTGTCTTTCCTTAGGTCGAGAGTTGTGAAAGCAGCTCACCCAACATGGATGAGGTGTCTCTGAGTGACTTTGGCGAGTGGACCGAGATCCCCGGTGCGCATCACGTCATTCCAGCAGGTTTCAATAAGATTGTGGAGCTCCTGGCCAGGGACATCCCCCCTCATACCATCTGCCTTAGAAAACCAGTCCGCTGCATCCACTGGAACTACTCTGCCCAGCGTGACGAGTCGATCGGCAAGCGTGACGACTTCAACCGGGACAACAACCACAATCGAAACAACGCTGGGCGCCACGGTCCCCCGAAGGCGGGGAAGCCCATTTGGGTGGAGTGCCAAGACGAGGAGTGGATCATGGCCGACCACGTGATCGTGACGGTCTCCTTAGGTTTTATGAAGTACAACCACGAGGCCATGTTCTCCCCTTCTCTACCAGAGGACAAGGTGCTGGCCATTGAGAGGCTGGGCATCAGCACCACGGATAAGATTTTCTTAGAGTACGCCGAGCCATTCTGGAGCCCCGAGTGTAACAGCATTCAATTTGTTTGGGAAGACGAGGCCCAGCTGGAACAGCTGACTTACCCCGAGGAGCTGTGGTATAAGAAGATCAGCAACTTCGACGTGCTCTATCCCCCAGAGCGCTACGGCTACCTGCTGAGTGGCTGGATATGTGGCGAGGAGGCCGTCTACATGGAGCGCTGCGATGATGAAACTGTCGCGGAGACATGCACAGAGCTGCTCAGGCACTTTACAGGTCAGAACAGCCGCAAACAAAATGCATTATGAGCACATGTAAGCTTGTAAGCCATCTCGTAGTCGCCATCGTGTAAAATCTCACATTCCCAAACAGGCTTGGTTCAGTCGGTACACATTGTACCGTACCAACCCACTTTTCAGCACGCCTTAATACCAGTCCCAGTCGCTAAACCCACCGTTGGTCTTTGATTGGTCTGAATGTCCACTTCCATGAGAAAGGTGCAGAACAAATTGTGTCATTTCCAAAAACGGGATTTATATCAGGGAGAGGAATTTAGGCTATTTTGATGTTTGTTTTCTGTTCACAGTGCACAGCGCTGTACTATGTGGCATTTGTTTGTTATGTAATTCATTGACAGACACTCTTTACATTCTTCCGGGCGGTATCACATTCAGATGGTATAATGAGCAAAAATACTGTTGCTAGTAGGTAAATTGCAGGTAAGTTAGTAAACGTAAAGAGAAAATAAAGCAATTATCTGAACTATCAAACCATGTAGTACAACAGGAAAAGAACTTATTCCTCAGGAAAAAGAGTAGCTAGCTATTTCTCTGCTTTGTGAAATAATGGATATGAATTGATGTTAGCCATGCTAGTTAGCGAGTCATCCGAGTCTGTATCAAGTCTATACAGTGGAGACCCGCATACTCGCGGATTCCCATAATCACGGATTTCTTTTCATTTTTTTTCCAACGTTTAAAAAAATATTTGTTTTGTTTTTGAGGTGTTTTCTCCCCTCCCCATTTCCCCGTTTTGTTGTTATTGTGGAAAACGCATATTGAAGGTTGATCTGCGTTTTTTTTTGAAGATTTTTTGAGTTGGAAAAAAAAAATTATCCCAATACTTTTCAATGGGCATTAGTAATAGACAGACAGATTGTTGCTCTTTGCGGGCCGGCCGAGTCCCTGCGAATAGCGGGGGCCCACTGACGTATTTATTTTACCAATCGTAGACACGCTAACTCCCATAGTTGGCTGCCAATGTTGATTTAAAGACAGCATTATAACGCTATCTTTACCTTAAATTTGTCAAAGGGTGAGTGACGGTGACTGCTCGCACGCACAACAAAAGGGGTGGGGGTCATGTCACGTTTCATGCAAAGAAACAAACACAAAAACAACAACAACAGCTCAGACTGACGATGGAAATGTTTAGCTATTCCGAATGCGTGTCTAGCTAACTAGCCCGTGCCTACTGGAAATGTGGTGAAGAAATACTGCCGCATCTGACGGGCCAGATGAAATGAAATTTTGTCCAGGTTTCATGTTACCATTCATTCTTGACTGATCTTCAACATTTGAGAGTAATTGTCTCTAAATATACACACGGAAACCGAGGTGTACAGTTAGAACACCACGCGCCATGATTTTGAATCAATATTTTCACATTCACTGTGAAAAGATATTCATACCAAGGTTGCTTTCAGATCAGCATATCAAAACAGTACAGTTGCAGAATCTAACTACAGCGCTGTGTGCCGATTATGGTATGTGAATATGAGCCAAGGCAGCTGCTCCAGTTCTGAGGTTCTGGGTTTGACTCTTGGCTTCCTCCTTCCTATGTGGACAAGTGCTTTGAGAAAAAAAAAAAATGAATGGACCACACACTGATTACTGTCATCAGCCACCTGAGACTAACTTCATAATTGTAACGTAGGAGGTATCATCTTTCAAATCTGAGTTGAACCTAGCTGCTAATGCCACGCGGGTTCATCGTGAACTCACAGAAGTTGGTCAGCTTTGTGACTCACTGTAGCACGAAAACTCGGCCGCATCGTCAGTGACAAGATCAGGTTTGGACAATGACATCATAAAATACACCAGTGTTGACTAGATGACTCATTTAGTGTTAGTCCAGTAAGCAGTGTGTGTCAACAACTTCAACAACTCATTGTGAGTCAGATAAAACGCAGGTTTGACTTTTCTTGACTGTTGATACATTCACAACATATATATGCGCACGTTTGAGAGATTATGAAGAATGTAAATAGAAATACAGTGGCCGAACTGTCATAAAATCTTCTTGTTTTAAATATTTTAACACTTTACTGTCATAACTGCTCGTATTCTGAGCATGATGAGATGATTTGTGTACACTAGTTTTGTCAAAAGGGGGTGGCTAGCTGTAAATGAGTTGACTCCGTGCACCAAACTATTTAAGAAACCTAGAATAGGTGTACGCACCATTTAATATGTTATCACGAGGGTCACAGGCGTGTTGGAGCCTACCCCAGGTACACCCTGAACCGGTTGCCAGCCAATCGTGCGGCACACATAGACAAACAAGCATTTGCTCTCACAATCACACCGAGGGACATTATAGAGTGTTCAATTAATCTTCCATGCATATTTTTGGAATGCGGGAGGAAACCAGAGTACCCACAGAAAAGCCACGCAGGCACGGGGAGAACACCACACAGGAAGGCCGGAGCCAGAATCGAACCCTGCACCTCTGCCCTGTGAGGCAGACGTGCTAACCAGTCGCCCACGGGCCGCCAGAATGGTATTTCGTTTGGATTCGTTTATTTACTGTGGTCTATAAGAACCCAGACAATAACCACCAACGCATCAACACCATGCATTTAGCATGTACGCGGTCATAACCCCATGTTACTATACAGTAACAACGGTATTCAGTCGTGAAATCTTTCAACACAAACAAACCACCGACAAATGAAGCTCGACGACATTCACTCCAGATTTAACACGCACTTCTACCGTAACAAATTTGAAAGGCAACTCGTGCCAGGATGCGCAGAAATGGAGAACGACCGTGGTTTCGACTCAGTAAGCAGCAGCAGCAGCAGGAATAGGTTACTGCCGAGCGTGGGCTGAAGCGCTTCTTGTCATGAGGCCAGCGGGAGTCATATGCTGACTGTCAGCTGCACACAGTCTGGTCAACGGGGTTTAATCCCATCACTAGCGTTTTAATTACACATCTACTTACCAGTGGTTTGTCGCCAGTCGGATGGGCGGATGAATGGAGGGAGCAGATTAGGAGTTGTGGTTACACACTCCGATTTGCATCTTCAGTGAGATCCTGTATTAAAAGTGCAAGGATGACCGTAAGGCAAGGCAGCTTTATCTACACATTGCACATTCCGTACGAGGGCCAACTCAATGTGCTTCACAGAAACAAAACCAACGCCCTTAAAAGCAGTTAAAAACACAACAGCTAACAACATTCAGAAGCAGAAAATTTTAAAAACATTTAAAAGTAAATTAAGGAAATAATAATGATAAAATATTTTATATTATAAATATATATAATATATAATAAATATATATAAAATAAAAAAAATAAGGAAATAAAAGTAGGTTTCTAAAAATTACTAAAAGACCATACTGTGAATTTGATTTTAAAATTATTTTTTAAAACAAGCATTGTCAACAGTATGCGGGGGCGGCAAGATTTGAACCTGGATTTAAAAGCATTTACTTTCGGGGCAGACTTCACTTCTGTTTGCATCTTATTGCATTTGCGTGCAGCATAGCAGCTAAATGTGGCTTCACCGTGTTTGCTTTCAGCTCTGGGCTCGACCAATTGACCAGAGTCTGCAGAAAGTAAATTAGATAAAAGGGATTAGGCTCCTGATAAAAATGTCAGTTTGAGTAGTTCACTCGCAAGCTGTCTGGGAGGGGCAAGTCAAACCAAGGCAAGAGAAATGACAGTAAAGACGACAATGTGCAGGATGTCAGCTAATTCTGTGACAAAGTCAGACCGTGAAGATTTTTTGGACGGTTGGGTTGTCAACGTCTCCTCCACGTCTATAATAGTTGTGGATATTTTATTAGGTTTTAATTTCATTTTGATTTTTGTTTTTAAGCTTCTGTTAGTTCTAATTTAATTTTAGAGCAAATTTTTGTTTGTATTTTTTCACGACTGCTTTCATTTACTTGAATTCATTTTAGTATTTTAAGTTTGAAAAAAAAAAACGGAGTGTGAATTGTCAAGTGCAGGATAAAATAAAAAAAGGTCACTAAAGTATTGTATACTCCAGTAAAATACAATTCTCAAACGACCGACTGACATTTGTTCTTCTGTACGGACGCACAGCAACGCTGAAATAAATCCATTTAAAATGAACCCGGAAAGTTCATGAATGCCGTTAACTGACAAAAACGAGGGACATTTTCAATGTAATTGCAGTTAGTCTTAGTTTTACAATCCCAAGATTGTCGTTTCAGTTTTTCATGAATGAAAATGTTTTTCCGTTCAATGTTAGTGATTTCATTTGTTTTCGTTAACTCGAATAACCTTGGTTCGGACTATGTCTTCTTTGATATTTTCGAATTGTCCCTGGGACCGACATGTTTGCACTGCAGCTGATCAAAAACCTCGCTGGTAACATGAGCCCTCATGCTCCTCGCAGGCATAACAATCCGCATCTTTGTTGGCCAGTTAGGAGCAAGAAAGTTGTGCATCTGTAATTTCATTTGATCATTCGCTGTGCTTACTTTAGTCTTGAGGCACTGAAAAATGTACTGAAGGTCCATTGTTCACTTTAAAGGCCCTTGGTCATTGTCCGGAAGTTACTGTATTTTTGGTGATGTCCTGTTTGTCGTGTAAAGATGTCGCGGCAAAAATGCCCAAAGGCAAGTGCTGTCATAGAACAATTGTGAACAACCTGTGTTCAGGTGTAGCAATCGAATGACGTCAAACAACGGGAAGTTACGCTTGAGGTCGAACTTTACGCAAGCTCTTGTGCAAATGAAAAAAATGACGAATCAAACACTTTCCACTTACTTTGTAAGTACGCTAAGTTTAAACTAATTTGATGATACAAAATCAAGTTGGGGGGGAAAAAAAAATCAAATGGTCAGATGCGGTTTCTGAAATCAACAGGAAGTGAAAATGTCACCACTTGAAGCAACCGGCCACTGAAAGAGGAACTCTGATGAACACGACGTAGTAACAAGCCTCAAGCAAACCAAGTACGAGGCATTTAAATTAAATCGGTAGAACTCAAGACGCAAGTCCAGTCTCGTGGAAGTCTATCGAGACTGCATATCATGCAAAATGATGCTAATTGTCTTTTTTATCCACAGGGAACCCCGACATTCCAAAGCCCCGGCGCATCCTGCGTTCCTCCTGGGGTAGCAACCAATACTTTCGAGGGTCCTACTCCTATGCCAGGGTGGGCTCTAGTGGCGGAGACTTTGAGAGGCTGGCCACGCCACTGCCTGACGCCAACAGCACCAAGGCTCCGGTAACTGTTACGAGACTTTTTTTTATGAAAAAAGTGGATGCGTGACACAACTTTTTGTCATTAGTCCGTCAGGTGAACTCGTTGTTAAAATAACGTTTAAATGTTTTTAAAGTTCTCGACTGGTTCACTTCTTACAGTCGAATGGTAAACAATAAATTGCCCTTAAGTGCCAGCAGACTATCCACTGTTGCGAATCAAGGAAAAAACCTGCACCGTCATGGAAATTATTAATATGAAAATATATTAAAAGATATGAACCGGTTTGATGAAGTGTGACTAAGCCAAAAGTCAAACAAACACTGCAGTGCCTTTTTTAAAAACCATTGCGCGACAGAATTTGTGATGGGGAAAAACAAATAGCCCCCCCCCTCCCAAAAAAAAAAAATGTCACAATGACACAGACGCCATTTTCACCTTGAATACTGTATCTCTCTCGCTTTCTCTCGTCAGCCCCTGCAGCTCCTGTTCGCTGGCGAGGCCACCCACCGCAAATACTATTCCACTACCCATGGTGCATTGTTGTCCGGACAGCGAGAGGCCTACCGTCTGGTGGAGATGTATCAGGACTGGCACACCACTGAACACCACAAAGCCTAATATGTAAATATAAGCAAAAAACAAACAAACAAACAAACAAAAAAAAAACCTTTGACTCATCTGAAAAACAAACACTTTTTAAAAAATAAATCTTACGGCTTAATTTATAATATTATATAATATATAGGTGGTGGGCATTATTACTTTTGGTAATGTTTTTCTGTACTGTAGATGCAAATCACGCCACATTTATGTCAGGTGAAATACTGAAAATTTGCCAATGGTGCTCTGTCATTTCTTTTCTTGACCACTCAAAAATGATGCTTTTTTTTTAAATGCAAAAAAAAAAAAATCATTTAATGTCTTTAATAACACAGCAACTGTGATTTAACCTTGTTTTAATGTCAGTGCCTTCTTGATCTAATGTTTTAAAAAATACATACATATAAAAATTCTGAACTTTTAAACAAATTAAATGGTTCTACTGTCATCTCACAAGACCATTCTGTTGTCATTGTCTTGTTTTTTTTGGGGGGGCGGGGGGGGTCACAGGACAATTTGGAGAGGAAACAGAAGAGAACGTGCAGACAGCTAAACTTTGATGACGAGATGATGGTGATTGGCCAAAGCTTTGATCAAAAACTAGCATTCCATTTTATCGGCATATTGATAGGTGGACGGGTTATCTCGGCCAAGTAAAAGTGCCGACAGAAGCGGTGCGTTGTCAAACCCTACGCGATTGAGCCGATCAGGACATCGGAGCCGGTCAGTGGAAGTCAAAGTGAAAGTGATGACTGTGTCAACGCCACTGAGGAGCCTCGATTAGAGTCGACACAATCCCACGCAGAGCGGATTGGAAGTACAGACTGCTATGTTTTTGTACCCCTGTATCTACATACGGTATATATTCGGTATAAGGACTTCGAATACAGATAGAAGCTTACTTAAAAAAAAAAAAAAACATTTCAACGTAGTCTCTCAGCACTGTCACCAACTTTTCCCATCTGTACACAAGCTTCCATATTTCCTCTGTAAAAATCTTTGGACTGATGTCTCAGCCAGGCGCTCACAACACTTGGCTTTATCGTCACTTTTTTTCGTTGCGAAAGGGGGTTTGAGCGATATGTCAGGGGAGCGGGGGGGGGGGGGTCAGGGTTTTAAGAAAATCATAGCATAATATACAGCCATACCTCGGGTTTTCGACCATAATCCGTTCCAGAAGGCTGTTCGAAAAGCGATTTGTTCGAAATCCGAAGCTATGTTATTAGCCCATGATTAGGGGCGAATACACTATGCAGAAATAACAACCAAAAAAAAACCTGTTAGATTTGCGTAAATTACAACAAACGCGGCTACTCACATTGAATGTTACACGAGTCTTCCTCATCTAGGGAAGCCGAGAGGAGCCGAGGGGCACATTCGGGTTTGCTCAATTTGGTCGAAAACCCGGTTTTCGGGCGTAATCACAGCCATAAAAATGCCTTATTTTCTGGTCGAAGTCCGATTTGCTTGATAACAGAAACGTTCTAAAGCCGCGGTTTGACTGTAGTTTAAAATATAAAAGAAAATGCTGGAGGGCTTTGCCGGGGCTCCACGGAATTCTGACGGTCCATGCAGTCATCTCGGACAGCTAAAAACAGTGATTCCTAGCAGTGGCGGATGCTGGTCTGTCAAGGAGGGGAAGCTCAATATCGGCCGACATAAAATGTGTCCGTTTATTTATACGTGAATTCGACTCTCCGTTCCTTTTCAAAAAAATCACAAGGTTGCCTTCACCATAAGATCGGTGATTGGCTCATTTCGCTGTCAATCAAAAAGAGACAGATCATCCAATCATTATGCAGAAAAGCTCAGCTTCCGTGTCAGCCCATAAACGCCCACTGTCCATAGACTCCGAGAGACGCTGAGCGTCCAATGGGCGGGACAAAACCAGCATTTATCCAATGACTGGTCTCGTTTCAATGCATTGGGACAACCTACACTAAACTCTCTCGGCGCCCAGCGTCCGCGCGGTACACGCTCAGCTTTGACACAGTTCAAAGCACAGTGAAGCTGTGGGATTTAATGAGAAGAGATTCGCGTCGTAACCAGTAATAAGAAGCCGATTCGGAAAAAAGTTGAGCGCATTGTGGCGCATATTTAGTCAATGACATGTGCACACAATTGTTTGTACACACATGTATTTGATCACTTATTGTTGGACATTTTAGGGAAAGCTGAGCTTCCCTCGCAGTCTTAAAACAATCGCCTCTGATTCCTAATTACTTTTAAATATCATTACGGCTTTCTCCCACCAAGGCCAACTCAAACAAAACCCAGGGAAAAAAAGCATATTTTGAAGCATGTTTATTGATGACAACAAATGAAAGATAAAACCATATATTGCAGTCATCAGCAGTTTGAACCTTCAACACAATTTTTCTATTGTATTTTGCCGTCACGAGTGAAGTTCATGGATGCCGTTAGCATTTGCAACATACACACAAGAAAAAAAAAAGAAAAAAAAGAAAAACAACGTCACACTTAATCACCGGGATAAGTGTTGAGGTAATATGCAAAATACGATTCAGATAAATGGGTAGAGTACAATCGTTCATACGTGAAGTACAAGTATGTACAGTGTGTACAATTTGAAGAGAATGTCGATGCACGACGGTGACATTTGCTTCATCGGTTAAAGAAACAAAAACAAAACAAAAAAAATGACTGACACCTGCAAAGGCAGAACTCGCGGGTTCATTTGGCACCTGTCGTCTGCTTCTCGCAGGGCATCTTCAGCCGGACTCACACGCTCGTGTATTCAGTATACGTGATGCAAAACTCCCCAAATAATGTTTTTTTATCATATTGGGTCACGAACTGAAAAAGCAATCGACGCAAAATGCTAACTCGCACGATTTTTCGCTTCTCAGCGGGCTCGATGATCATTTAAACAAAAGTGCATCTTATTGAGTCAAATACTTAGAAACAACCCAACATTTAGAAAAAACAACACTCTTCAATAAACATCTGTAATATATTTGTATGTATATACTATATGTCTCTATATTTATTTATATATTTTTTCTTTTACTAGTGCAACAACAGACAAGAGTCAACTCAAGAGAAATGTTAACAAACGGCAGGCAACCGAAGCTGTTGAACGTCACGTTTCTCTCCACAGTAGCAGAACATTGAAAAGGCAACTGAATGATGCGTCAACACAAACATGCCAACATTATACATTTTCTCTTTTTTTAATATATATACATATATAGAAATAAATAGTGGCATTGTCATCTTTATCTTCTTTAAATAATTTCCTTCTATATGTCCATGGTGCACATTTAATATAAAGTATCTAAGACACAATTCAAAACACGACTGAGATACGTCATATAGTTCTCTAACGGCTTTCCCTCAACTTGAGAAGGCTCGCACAATGTAAACATCCGGAGTCTTCCACCGGTGATCAAATTTTGCGGCTCTTCGTTTTTTTTTTTTCTTTTTCAAATCAGATTTTTCTCTTTTCTTGTCATCAACTTTATGTACAGAGTAGCCGACAGCAAAGGCGGGATTGTCGAAAATGTAAATGCAAGTCTATCATGTTTCTAAACCCATCGGGAGTGTTGATGATGATGATGATGATGATGATGCCATTACTACAAAACATTGTCGATTGTACAGCTTTAACTGAGAATGAAAATCTGGATCTATACAGTATGTATATTGGCTGAAATTTGTGAGGAAGTGTAACGGGTTACATGTACTGATTACACCTTTGGACCTTGAACCACCTTCCCCATGTAACACTGATAAATAATACTGGGGGGTAACCAAATTGAATAAAATTCCGATAACCGATGAATCGGTTGATGAGTTAAAAAAATAAAATAAAAATCATATTTTTTCGTCCCTTAATGCTCGCAACAAAAGAAATATGAATTACAGATAGAACACAATACTTTGTCCTTGGAGCTGAAAAAAATCTGCAAACATCTTTTTGCCAAACAAGCTTAATCATAAGACTATGATTAAATTGCCCAGCCAATTAATCAGTCAAGCCCGAAGGACCACGACCACATTTCCTCAAATAGTGACCGCTGCTCTAAATTTTATTTTTTTTTGCTCAGACTGATGGGTACAATTCCAATTTTTACACGGTACTATTCAATTACAATAGAATTTTGATTTTAAGAATGTGTCTTCATTTAGGGTCGTGGGTGGGCCATTTCCTAGCTGACTTTTGGGAAAGTAGCAGGTTACACCCTGGGCTGGTCACCGGCCAGTTGCAGTACGTTGAAAATTAATAATCAGATGATACTAGATTGCATTTGTACAAGTACAATTGATTTCACTGCAGTGTTAAATTCGCACAAAAATACTGGTAAAATAGTGACATTAAAATGAAAAGGAAACACAAATATATTGTTTTATGCAAATCCATCCATCCATTATCTGAGCCGCTTATCCTCATAACGGTCGCGGGCATGGTGGAGCATATCGCAGATGATCAGGCATGAAGCGGGGTACACCATGAAGTGGTTGCCAGCCAATCGCAGTGCACACATCGACAAACAACCATCCACGCTCACACTCACAGCTCGGGACAATTTAGAGTCTTCCATTAGCCTGCCATGCATGTTTTTGGAATGTGGGAGGAAACCGAAGTACCGGGAGAAAACCCATGCAGGCACAGGGATAACATGCAAAGTCCACACAGGAAGGCCGGAGCTCGAATCGAACCCTGCACCTCTGGACTGTGAGGCCGACGCTCTAACCAGTCGACCACCGGGCCACCCCATTTTATGTAAATATGTATTAAATTATTTGTAACTTAAAAAAAAAAGAAAAATCACTACATTTAGTCAATAAACATCCCTGTCAACTATTTGAGGAAATAACACAATTTTCAAGAGCCACTTAACATTGAATCCAGCAGGGGGGAGGAAAAAAAAAACATCCCTGAAAAAAATTCCTGAAAGTTTGAAGATGACTTCAAAATGTTGGCCGATAAGGAACACCGCGGTGTGATTTAATGATGAGCTCCCCTCTGCGTGTAACAAAGCGAGCGTGCGCGCATGAAAACAAAAGTTCCATGCGCTAAATGTGCCACCTGCGATTACACGTTTCCTCCTTTGACATGTCAAACGCGTGTGCCTGAAAGCGAATGTGAGTTGCTGTCAGAAGCTTTTGTTCCGAGGCAAGCTTCTCTCACGTCATATTGCACGTTGAGCAAATCCACGGAATGCGACGTCTCTGGCAGCACAACAGAATTTTACTTTTTAACGTTTGATTCTTCGTCGCCTCCACAAATGCCGTTACGATGTACTTCTTCATTTAACCTTCACATCCTCCAAACAATGTGATCTCACCAGTAGAATCGTGTCCACATTTACCCGATTCTAAATCCGGGGTCATCCCTTTTATTTGCACTATTGGTGGATTTAAGTATTGCGAGCCTACAAGCACAATCACATTCTATTGCCACTTTTCCATTGCATGGTACCCACTCGGCTCACAGCAACTCTACCGGTACTTGCTGTTGGAGCTTTTCCAATGGCAGAAGCAGGTACGACCAGGCTTCCGTATCGTCACCATCCGAGAATATTGGCCAAAGTCATTTAATCAATTTTTTCCAGAAAACAAAAACAAACAAACAAAAAAAATGTACTGTACTAGATATGGATATTTTCATGTCATTTTATTTTCAGAGGATGACGATTTGAGGACCTAATTCACCTACTGAAAACTAGAGCGGTCCAACTCAATTGTTGTGATGTTTATGTGAAGTGCAGAAATGAATCGGGAAAGGGCTCAAATTTAAAAAAAAAAATTTACATACAGGCAGCAGGCCATTATTGCACTTATCCAGATTTATCAGAACATCCAGGGGCTGCTCGTCAATAGAGGGTGCTATGTATGTGTGTGTGTGTGTGTGTGTGTGTGTGTGTGTGTGTGTGTACCCAGCAGTGTAGACATATCAGCAGTACACACACACATTAACATACATTGAGAGAGAGAGAGAGAGAGAGAGAGAGAGAGAGAGGGAGAGACACACACACACACACACACACACACACACACACACACACAATGTCCCTGATTGTCCCTTACGCATCAAAATGCCGAGTTGACATCAGAACCACAACACTGTTTGCCTCATTTAACTCCTGATGACTCTCGACCACAAATGACAAAAAGTAAACACATGCGCTAATATTAGCTTGGCAGTGCCTCAGTGCTTTACAATGCAGTTTTCTACAACTCAGTCTCCATTTTGATAAAACGTGGGACCTAATGCTGTTAATACAGAAGACCTCCTCCGTTCCTCCATTGTTCCTCCACATTCCGACTGATCGATTCAATATGGTGCGGTTTTCCCAGTATGCTGAGAAGAACAAACGCGTTGAAAACAACGGAAATGAGTCGAGCCAAGCCGAGCTACTTTTGTGCAGTGGAGAACTGGGCGCCGTTGAAGAGTAAAATAAGTACGATTCGAAAGGTGCTTTTTGTGGCGATGCTGAGAGACAAACACTCACACATTCAAACGTTAGATTTTTTTTTTTTAACGATCGTATCCAGCCATCAGTTTTCTTATTCCGCGTGCTGTCATTAGCTGACTCTGGGAGCACGGCTACTTGCCAATAGTAGGATGTTTTGTTGCACACATTTCCCTGCGAGTGCACAGCAAATGATTCAGACCTCACACATTCTGTCTCTGATTGGTTGATTTTCTTTGGGCGCTGTGTTGAATAAAATCTCATTGGATGTACAAGATGAAGCCAAAGATTTGATCCCCCCCCCCCCCCCCCACAGAATATTTCAGTCATGTGCTTTAACAAATATGACAAAGTGTTTTTCTTTAATTGCAAAGTTTCTCTTCAATTGATCATTAATGGCGACGGTATCCTGTAATGCGTTAACCTACATTTACCTCCCGATTTCTTTGGCATCTCTCAGCATTCACGCAATTTCTTCAGCCATTGCACAAGGGGGCTTCCACAATTTAAGAAGGACTTTTGTTCCTACTTTGGCGACGTAACCCGAATTCGTACACACTTTGGCATGCGTCGTAGTCTATCACAAAGCTACGTTAACGCAGTAGTAGTGTCGTGTTGGTATGAAAAACCGTTTGCGGCCATCAATATCAAACGGTAAGCACGGCGGTAAGAGTTCAAGAGATCACATGCTTACGGCGCTCTGTGTCGTTCGGAATCCTGCCATCCAATTGTGATGACGGTTGAAAAAATCCGTCAGAAGGCGCCACCGGGAAGAATTAACACCGTGACGACACTTGCGGTAGGAGCCGACCAAACTAGAAGGACATGAAATATTCCCACATTAATGGCACATCGGATGAAAAAAAAAAAAATCTCACCGCAATGAGGGCAGACATGAATGGCACTGCTTTGGATTCTGAGTGCTGTTCTCTTTGTTTGCATGATACATTTTTTTTTTTTAAACACCATCAGGGCAGGAAAAAAAAGAACAATATCCACTCTGAAAGCAGAGGACGGTTGAGGAAATGCATGACTGCCAAACCAGGAAGTAGGTGCAGCACGCTTCTTGTGCAGGAAGTTGAAGCATGAAGTGTAAATTCGGTCACAAGCCTCGGCTTAAAATTTTGTCTCAAGCGGAAGGCTTAATGTGACCCCCGCCCGGGTCCACATCAGTTGCGAGTATTTCGACAATGAGATCTCACTCCAAGAAGCAACGTGATCCATAAAAGGAGGAATCGGTGCTTTTTTTTTTCTTTTGAAATAAATGTCATCCGGATCCCGCCATGAGACCACATCAAGTCACAACCATCACAG
>NW_017842060.1:6398307-6411985 GCF_001891065.2 Hippocampus comes | reverse complement strand
CCGCGACGCGCCCCCCCCCCCCCCCCCCGGCAACAAACAACAAGTGTCTCCTCGTGCATCAATGTGCACATTGAGCCTCAGTACATGTTCATCAAGGCGGCCCAGTGTTACACCCGGGATGTGTTCACGTACTCTTTTACACACACACGCGCACGGAGCAGCGTCTTTTTTTTTTTTTTTTTTTTTTTACTTGAATGGCGCCACCATAGTGGGCGGTGGCGGTGGCGGCGGCGTCTCTCAACACAATCGGCATGAAATGATGTTAGCACAGACTATCTGCTTTCACATGGAGGATTTTGGAGAAGCCGGGTCTTTTCTTCAGTGCCTGCGAGGGAGAAAGAAATGAGTATTTATTCCTAAAAAAAGAAGAAAAAAAAGATTTCTGGAGCGCAGCATGAGGAGGAATTGAATTCACTTGTTGATTTGTCGAGCAAGTTAGCAGCCAGCGCACTAAGATGACTACAGGGGAGCGCACTGCACTCTGTACAGCGTGAAGTCGGGAATAAAAATAGATGTAACTTATTTTGACCCCTAGCAGGGTACACCCGTCAAAAACAAGGACATTTCAAAGATCTTATCGCATTATTAAGCATCCCCATGTCTCCTTTGATCGGGCTAACGTGCCCATGATTCAACTTAAAACCAGAAGAACATCGTCAAGTACAATCAGAAGGTACCCCCCCCCCCCTGAGACAGGTGTAGCATTTTCCAGAACATTCCAAATCCCGCAAGTGATTCCGTTGATTGTTACCTGGAGCTTGTTCACCATCTCATCAAACAGTTTCCTGGCTTCGGGGCTGTTGGGGTCCTCAAAGTAGTCTTCGATACCAATCTGCACCACGATGGACTTCAGGTTGCGGCACACACCTGCGCGCAATGGAATGAATGAAAACCGATCATGACTATTTGTTGATATGCGTTCCAGTCGAGTGGTTTTGCTGCATACTACGCTGCTGGCTACTCTTGTTGCAGTTCACATTCACTTCTATGTAAAGAAAGTCATTACGCCAATAACACGGCTACCTAAGTCATATTTGAATGTTTTCATTGCATAAGAAAAAAAAAAAAGCCACAAAGTCAACAACAGGAAAAAAAAAGTCTGGTTATCACAATTCATCTTTTGCAGATTACCATGACCGTAGTGATCGAGAACAGACACAAAAGAGAAAAACAGGACAATTTTTCAGAAAGCACATTGCAAGTACACTTAGCCATTCACTTCAGCATACAGTATTTGTACAATAGGCAATTGACAAAGCTCCTGCTCAGACTTGATTTTTAGTTGGACTGTTTTTCTGCTTTCTACTGTCTTCATGATAAATGTAGTGTTTTCTCATTTGTTGTTGTATGCTTCGTTTTGCTCCATGCTAAGCACTTTTGTATGCAGTGGGGGTGGTTTTAAAGTGCTCTATAAATACAGCCGAGTTGAGTTGTGCGCTCACTCTTCATTGCTTGCTGTGGCAAACGTGTACATGGACATTTGAGACTTTGATGATATTCTTCCGTAACCCTCGTGAGGATAAGCAGCTCGGATAATGGAGGATGGATGGATGGATGTTATTCTTGTATGTTGCACTCTCCGCTCTGCTGGTGTAAAGCTGGAATTTCAAGGCTGATTCATAGCGCTCACATTTAGCCGTCAAATGACAAATATACAATGGAACTGCATTTGTATGTAGTCCTCAATAAAAATAATTGCGATGCGATTCAATTTGATGACGAAAATAGAAAGAAATGGAAGGTTGACCAATCCGAGTCTTTGCTCCCCTTGCCCTCTACCCACTTGTGAAGGGTCCTATAAATGTTGTCCAATACAGTATCACACCCGGTCGACCATGTGGGATATGCTGCCGCTGACTCACCCCCCTGAGGAGGACAAGCGCTACAGAAAATAGATGAATGGATGCTAACACAGTTGCTTTCTGACTCACTGTTGAAGTGGAGCAGAGCTTTGGGGGTGACTGGCGTGGAGGTGAGCACCAGCATCTCCAGGCCCTTTAAACCTTCTCTGCAGACCTCTGCTGCCACCTCCTGGTTGATTTCACTCACGTGGTCCAACTCCAGCACTTGAAGGCGCATACAGTTCCTTGCTATCAAAAGAGGGGAACATCAATTTGTACAGGCATTATAAATTTTCACCCCGCGATGATTTATATTGGAACGATTAAGTGTGGTCCTATACTGTGGCTCAGGGGCCTCAAATTTGTTTTCATCACGGGCCAAATTGTAGTTGTGGGCGCCCTCAGGGAGCTGGTTCTACCAATGGTGAAACCACGAGAATGTGTAATTGTCTTTTTAGGAAATGAAAGATGTAGATAAGTGCAGCTGTAACTGTCGGAGCCGTGTGAATTACGATGATTAATAACGACATTTCTTATTGCTTTTGAGAGTGTTTAAATTCCACGGCAAGTTACGATCGACATTTGAAAACAGATATCTGTACTCTTTACTTCTTGCGTTGTCAAAATTGGTTTGTTACTTTTTTTTAACCTCGGGCATGATTAGCCCATGGAAAAAAAAGGGCAGAAATAAATGTGACATGAATTTGCACATCAGCTTCTGTCTTCCTGGACAGCTTACGTGGGATATATGCCTTTCCTAGATCAGTTTTTCTTATCCTTTCAATTGAGGGGTGGCATTGTCTTCTAGAATATGATATACTCCACTTAGGTCACATCAAAAAATAGATCAAGTCAACTGCGGTTCAGATCTTGACTTATGATGGGGGTTGGGGGGCATGGACAGCAGCGTCTTTTTCAGTTACTTGTAAGCTAATTCATCATTTATTGTTAACAGGTCACTGCGTTAGCATAGCATTAAAGTTGAGCCAATACTAGCCAGCTCTTGTTTAAAAAAAAAAAAAAAAAAAAAAAAAAAACAACAACAACAACCGACAAGGTCAAGGTAGCGTTTATAATCTTGAACCTGCGAGCAAGATTTGAATGTAACCATCATTTCACCCCCCCCACACCCCCCAACCCCCCAGTTCGATCGAACCCAGGTTAAGAACCGCTGCTTTAATGTCACGTGACTTATTTTTTCTCAGTACGAGCATTATGTAAGTTAATAAAAGAGTGAGACTAATTTGTGTGCAGATAACCTTTCAAGGTATCAAAAAAAGGTGTACCGTTCTGAATGTAATTGAAAAGTATAAGAGTCAAATCAGGACTTCTACTTTCACCAAAATCTGTATATCGACTGAAGTACAGCATGTGAGTATTTTTGCCACTTTTGTTTTTCATGATGGAATCACTCCATTTAACATCAAATATTGTGGCCTTGTGTCTGACACCTGTGCAGTAGCTGAAACAGCGACAGTAACACTTACCCAGTGAGGCCAGGCCCTGAATTCCACATCCTGCTCCCCCGACGCCGAGCGCACGGAGATGTGGCCAGCATCTCCCGATGGTCTGCAGGCATCTGTTGCTAAAACGAGCCGGCTGTTGGCTGAAAGTGGCGATAATGACAACAATGTCACTTCGGGTCATTCCGTAATGTTGTAACCTCGTTAGTGTCCCCCGTGTTTTTCAGTGCCATTAATACCATGGGTGAAGTGGTGCCACCTGCAGGGAGATAATGTCTCTACAGCCGGCTCCGAGGGCCCAGATAACCTCTTGGCCAACTGGGTCTGTGGCACTCCTGAAACACACAGCCAGACACATTTTACAAGGTTTGAAGGATTGATAGTCCAAACCGCGCAGCATGAAACAGGATCCCTCCCTCGCAAAGACGTAAAATAACTATAGTCAAAAAAAATGTGACGCGAAGGCGTACCTGTAGGTGACGGCTTGCAGAGCTCGACAGTAGCAGCTGGCCAGCCATAGGGAGCGGTCGGTCAGCAGGTTAGGACAATGCGAGATCTTGAGAATGAGCAGGTTACTTCCGGTGGCTTTCAGCAGCGCCTCCAGGCCCTCCTCCAGACACCCACTGACATGAGACATCAGGTTAGCGGACGCTCACAATTTCTATTCCTTCAGGAAAAATCTGGATCTTAAATGTTCCTGCCGTGTGTTGAATATGAAAACAAGCAACAGAAGCTGTACAAGAAACTCCGCCAAAGTGTTCAAGGTTTGAAATTCGACCCTGTTCCATCACTGCGGCTCACCGTGTGCTTTTCAGGTACTCCTCTTTGGTTTCCTTCTTGCCGCGCTGTCGCGGTTTGAGGTTCTGCAGAATGAGCGAGTGCGTCTGTGTGCACCACTGAGACAACGTTCCCAGCAACTAACAAACAGAGAAAGACAAAACAATTTCCATGCATTGATGTTGTGGCATCCTTGATATTAAAATTTCAATCTGGACTCTTGGCTTTCAGTCTGGTCACTTGTCCACCAAGTGGTGCAACCTTTCCCCATTTAAAACACGACTTTTAAGCCCCTTTTCACACTGCGCTTAGTGGAATGCCGCTTACAGCTGACGGGTTTAGGAAGCCCCGATAGGGACTCTCAAGGGTTAAATTGACAACCAAATGCTCTTCACCTTGGAGGAAATGCGTGCGTTCTCCAGCAAGACTCGCGTCCATACGGCCGGGTGGCGGGCCACGAACTTCCAGTCTCGGCAGACCTCTGCAGCTCTCAGCAACGTTTTGGTATCCAAGTAGGTGAAGATGCAAAACAAACCGGCGCGCATCTTCAGGATCTCCGGACTGATCACCTCATTGGATTTGGAAGGGCTCTTCTCGTGGCGACATGGTTTGCTGTAAATGCCTTCACATCGCCCTTCGGATACATAAACAGTGGAGGAAATGATTAGAAGGGCAACTTTCATTATCAAATTCAACGACAGCTATTTTGATAGACCGTGATTAGCTTAAAGGTTTGTTAGCTTCAAAGAGACATTATCAGGCATAAAACATTTCAACTGTTGTCGCCACTACAACACCAATCTCACGAACAACAGCAGTTATTTTCCCTTCAAGAACCGGTGAGAGTTCGTTTGAAGCGACCGAGGAGTTGCTAAATTTGCGTCCTCCAAAAACATGGATATATAAAATGCTTAATCGCGTTAGAAACATGTATGGTGGCGTGAAGGACCGGCTGTGAGAGATGGGGACGTACAGGCTCTCAACTTGAAGCAAGCACAAGTCTCGCCTGTATTGCGCATTGACTGATGCAAACGACGCTCATACACTGAAAGGGAATACTCATAGTTTGGGTCTCAAATATCTTTTGTGATGCTAATTCTGGAACTTTACTGATACACCTCACTTTTTTTGTTTTTTTTTTTAGCCCAGGCCCATAATCATACAGTTGACATATTCTATTTGAGTCATGTAATTGGCCAGTGTGTTGCCTGCACCAGATTGAGCGGCATTTGTAACGGATGTACAGACACGGTCGATGTCTATAGGTGTGAAGGTATTCATTTGGAGCGCCATTCTAACAGCTTTGTGTGTGTGCAGCTCGTGAAGAGCAGAACGAAAATAAGCACCGGCGTTGACGAGAGATCGCTCGGAGGTGACTCATCTTCATCTTTGGCGTCCAAGGCCGTCTGCTCCAAACCATCAGGCCCGTGAACCGCCACTGACACTCTCGCTTCCTCACATACACACACCACCTACACTTAAAACTGCCAAATGAACTAAAAAAAGAAAAAAAAAACTGTATGTGACATGCTATGGAAAGAAACGTGCGTATGCGAATATAGATAACATGATAAAGACAGCTCCCAGAAGGGAACGTGAGTAAAATGTCGAGTATGAAATGCTGTCATACAGCTCCTTTTTCCTCCATAAGGGAGCGCATTTTGAGTCATGATATTGCATTGAAACGCACCCCAACCTGACTGACTTTTCCACTCATTTGCGATGTGTTATGCTGGAAATAAATCACTAGGTGTCACTGTGTCTTTAAATAGGATAATATTTAATTTGCCCTTGAAACAGGAAGTTGTAAAAAAAAAAAAAATCTGGTGAATTTGAGGAATTTGCAGAGGGGGTATATCCTCCATTTAAGCTCACACTTATGAACATTTCAGAATTTTATATGAACCTAACACGCTTTGGATATTCTGGGAATGGTGGAGGAAGCATGACTAACCAGAAAAATAAAAATAAAAACAACATGCAAGCATTGGGAGAACATGCAAACCCCCAAACCGAGATTCGCCCTGAGAACTGTGAATGCTGACATGAAATGATTGATGGATGGTACCTGTGTTCGCTCGATATCCAGCCCTGCCGTGGTAAGGATAGGGGGCGCACGACTGCTGCACTTCCGCCACTGCCCTCCTCTCCTGCTCCCACATGTCCACTTCGGATTCAGTTGTCCGAGAGCCCACGTCGGACAAGTCTCCTTCCTCGCCCTCGGTGCTGTTCCTGTAAGGCCGCCGCTGCCAGTTCTGGATGGCCTGTTTGCGGAGACCCCAGTTCCTCCCTCCTCCGCCGCATCCGGGGGAGCGCTCGTAAGCCACCTCGTTCAGGCGGCACTGCATGTGGTAGTACTGAGCCTCGGGGCACTCCTCCATGGGGTGCATCTCCACGCCGTCGCTGTCGTATCCGCCGGAACCCTGTGAGACCGACTTGATCCGACCTGATGCGCTAAAATGACAAATGACAAGATAAATACTGTGAGAATTCTCCACATATCCTGAGATCTTAAACACTGCGTAGGGAACTGGTTGTCAATATGTAGTATGTCTCCACCCTTGAATTCACCTGAGAGGCTTTCATTGGTGGTGCTGTTAAAGTTAGCAAAAGAGCTCAAATGGGATCATCTGCAATATATAGTAAGATATCCAGTAATATTTATGAATTAAGAGTTAGGTTCAACAATGACAATGCAAGGTAAAATCCAAGGGCGGCCCGGTGGCGTCAACCTCACAGTGCCGAGGTACGTGGTTCAATTCCAGCTGTGGCCTTCCTGTGTGGAGTTTGTATGTTCTCCCCGCGCTCTGTGGGTTTTCTCCGGGTGCTCCGGTTTCCTCCCACATTTCAAAAACATGTGTAGCAGGCTGACTGAACACTCTAGATGTGATTGTGAGCACAAATGGTCGTTCGTCTCTGTGTGCCCTGCGATTGGCTGGCAACCGGTTCAGGGTGTCCCCCGCCTGCTGCCCGAAGACAGCTGGGATAGGCTCCAGCACCCCCCCGCGACTCTCATGAGGATAAAGCGGATCGGAAAATGAATGGACGGATGGATGGAAAAATCCAAATTGCGCAAACTTTTATAGGTCAAACTTAATAATGAAAATATCTCCCAAACCTGATGTACATTTTTGAAATCTGCGTCCAAAGTACATTTATGGACACAAAAGCCAAATCTGACTAAAATTTGCTGTTGACCAGAGTAATTGATGGGAGACAAAAAAAAAAAAAGCAATCACTTGCGGTGTTAAACTGACGCAAGACGGGCTTATGTTGGTCGTATAAATAGCTGCTGAGGTCACAGAACAGTTGCAGTTAGTCCAAAACGAGGAGCTCATCACTGAGACAGAAGGCTGTCGGACTGACCGTGTGTCGCCGTGACTAACTCTGTGTGTGACGGGAATGGTGTGACGTCCCAATAGGAAACATTTGCATCCCAACTGGTGGTGAAGTCGGACCTCACGCAGTGCCTGCATGTCAATGTGTGAAATAACGCAGTACTTTCCCAAGATATCCGTTTGTACAGTCGCACTCAGCTAGCAGAAGAAGACAGGTGTTAGTGAGACAGATCAAGCGTAGTATGTCTCCGTAAATCACAGATTGAGTTGCACTCGGAGAAAGTGACGTGCACTCCGTCTGATGTCACATTTGCTCCAGGCGAAAAGCAGACACTGAGCTCAAGCTACTTTATTGATGTTATACTTTTACTACTATTTAATTAAAAGGGCACATATAGATGAACAACCATTGGCACTCACTCTCACACAGAGGGACAATTTCGAGTATTCCATTAACCTGCCATGCATATATATATATTTTTTTTTTGCAATGTGGGAGGAAACCAAAGTACCCGGAGAAAACCCACGCAGGCACGGGGAGAACATGCAAACTCCACACAGGGAGGCTGGAGCTGGACGACTACCGTGCCGCCCTTTTATGATTGTTATTACTTGTTATTATTTTAATGTGTAGTATATTTGCATTTTTGATGGGCCGTGAATCTCAACTCAATTCAACTGTATTTATAGAGCACTTTCAAACAGCCATCGCTGCATACAAAGCGCTGTACGTGGAACAACTAACATATACAACAGTAAAGCAACAAATCGGTAACAAAGACGGTAGAAAGCATCGAACAGCAAAACCAAGAACAAATCTGAGTCATGCTGGGTCAAATGCCAAAGAATACAAGTGAGTTTTGAGGCGGGTTTTAAAGATGGGCAGCGAGGAGGCTTGCCGAATGTTCAGTGGGAGGTCATTCCATCTGCTTCTGCTTCAGAAAGTTGTTTGATTTCACAAGAATGAATTTGTAATTTTACATGAATAAAATTCATTGCGGCCTCGCCAAAATTTTGTGTTCCAGCAACACTCCAGTTTGAATTATGGTTTTGGTGTAACAAGGTCAGCGCTAGGACGCGAGAGTTTGACCGCGGCCCCTCAACTACGCGACAAATGATTGAGACCTCGTAAGTCCCACCTTCTTTCTCTGATTGGTTGTTTTTCCTCAAACGCGCTGGCTTCTTCTTTGCCTGAGCCAGAATTGGATGTTTTTTTTTTTTTTTGTTTGTTTTTCCCCACACATCATATTTATCATGGAGGCTATTGCATACAGCTGCACCTTACCCTGTACTGGGGGAGGAGCGTCTTTCAGATGCTTGATAGATGCCTCTTGTGCTTCCAGATATGCTGGAGTTTCTCTGCAGACAAACATCAAGACGTCTATTATTCAGAAAACATAAAAGTCTGAGGAAAAAAAAAAAGTTGTATTAGTCACATGGCAAAGTGTATTTTGCGGCGACCTATGCTCATGCATGACGGGCTGTGTGTGGGCGGGAGACACCTTTAATGCTCCTGCTGTGTCTTTAATTGCTTCCCCAGTGGCGAGGACGCTTTAAATACAACAAAACATAAACTCATACCGCTGCATGATAATGAACAGCAGCCTCATTTGCAGTTTTACATCACAAACTGCAGGCTGTGATAGCTCATGTCGTCTATTAGAGCTGAGCAGTGTTACAAACAAATATGTACAATTGCATAATGGTGACTTAATTGCGAAATTGATTCCTTTGATGAGAATTGACCTGAAGATGGTGCTACAGGAGCATGAGTGCAGCGTTAAGAAGGCTTCATCTGGCAAGACTATTTTTACTGGGTGAGCACAAGCTGACCTTCACTCGCTTGCCCCGAAGCTGTTTTCATGCTGCCGGAGCTTTTGGATTCGGATCCGTTGTACAGTACGCGAATGTGAATTGCTGCCAACTGCAACATTGTGCAAACATTAAAAGAAAAAGAAGAAAAAAAAAAAAAGAAATCCCTCTCTAAATGTAAAACGTAGCCCTGCCGGTGGCCTCGGGCCCAGTGCGGGATCAAGAAAGCTGACTCCAGGTCAGCTGGCAGTCACAGCAGAGCAGGTCAAAGCTTTAATTAGGTGGCTCACATACAATAAGTCAAGGTTCAAGCTCTCCAATGGTCGACCTGTACCATTTAATGAAAGAAATGCATCAAAATGTCTGCCTCCGCAAAAATGATCACTGAGGAATTAATTCATCACCGTTGATCATCTTCGAACCGCAACGCAGCACATACTGTATATGAGAGCCCTCTCGAGAAGGTCGCCAGGTATGCATAAAGACGTGTAAATACGTGATGTAGATGACATCAGCCAAGAACAAAAGCTTATCTAAGCGTGTGAAGGCACACAAATGCTGACACCAGAGATTCTTGAAATTCTTACATCAAGGACTACTTGGAAAAAAATACTCTGCTAAGTGAAATAAAAATTCTACTGGAAAAAAAAAACAATTTCAGGATGATTAAATGCAAATGTATTGTACTGAAAAGTGAAATGCAGCTAAAGTGTACTGAACAAATGCACTGCAGTGGAACGAAAACAAATGAAAAATTCCAAGACATTGCACTTGGTATGCGGTTTGAACATTTAATTCAGTTATTCTTTGGTGTATCACTAGAGGGAGCCTGCGTACCACAATTTGCAAACCACTGATTTACATGATGTTGTGACGATTTAAATTCTCGTTAAAATTACATTTTTAATCTTGTAAAATTCAGTTTTGTTCC
The DNA here is from genome assembly GCF_001891065.2 of Hippocampus comes. Taxonomy (NCBI): domain Eukaryota; kingdom Metazoa; phylum Chordata; class Actinopteri; order Syngnathiformes; family Syngnathidae; genus Hippocampus; species Hippocampus comes. Next base: position 6,401,823 of record NW_017842060.1, on the reverse strand, counting down.
TTGTAAAATTACACATGTATAAATATTCTTAGAAAATTACAACTAATTGGAACAAATTTTTAAGACATTTTTCTCTGAACCTTGGTCATACCATGCTCAGCCATGTCTAAGAAATGAGTGTGGGCGTGTCCAACTTTCACCTATCAATTACGTTCGTTCGCACAGTTCGCACAGTTCTCTCTCTTAGGAGTCTAAATGTTAAATGTTTGCAGTTGGCTGCTGCAGGCTGAAAAACGTGTGCCGTAGTGTTGAATAAACAGTTCACTTTTCCCTAAGTGTCTCCTTCATGTGAGGCCCAACACCCAAAACCACGGAGCCAGGTACTAACGTACTTGATGGTTCATCCAACACCCCCACCCCCCTTCCCGTGGTTGTTTCGAGCTCGCTAGCTCATTAGCTTGCAGGCTAGCCAAGCCCGATGGGGTGAGACTGAGGAGTACTGGATGGAAACAACGCTGGTCAGCCGGTGCACGAGCCCGCAAGCGGCTAATTGATACTCGCGGCATGCTGATTTGCAGCTGAGGCATCCAACTCGGAATAAGCTAGCTCCATACGTCGCATGCGACATAGCAACTCGGGGGGAGGGGAATGCATTTTGTAGGGGGTTTGTAGTCATAACTTGATGGCTAAGTGTGCACTGAGGTGGTGAATCTCGGAATGCCGGAATATCTGACCCTCCACGAAGCAATTGTCCGCGCCCGACAACTATTTTACGCGGGCAGATAAATCTTTTCTTGTATTACTGCTTGGATGTGACAATTCACGCAGAGTCTCTGTGTGAAAGAGGCTCAAGTTAGACACGCTGTTTAGAGGATGGCAGATCTGTAGCATGTTGCATCACATCGAAAACCATCTCAAAACCTTGAATGAGAAGCAAGAACTGGTTTCCATGGAAACGCATCCATCTGTGCAATAGAGCAGGTGGCTTCTCTCTCTGTTTCTCGAGCCCTCGCTTCAGAGATTCTGGATGATGATCTAAATAAGCGACATGCTTGGCTGTTATGTTTTTATCAACATGGGATGAGATCAACGAGGCTATTTTGTCTCTCTGGTAAGTAGTACATCAGAATTCTACAATTCTGACCTTTTCTCAAAATATTATTCCTTTATTTTAGAAACATACAACACTGTGTACATGTGTAAAATTAAAAGTTTTGGGCAACAACATTGATGTTTCAAGGATTATTATTATTCATGACAAATTATTTTTGTCAAAAAAATATTCTGGTAAATTTATTAATTTGATTGGAATCTCATAGGGCACGTGCTTAACGAGAAAAAAAAGTCAATGTTGGCGTATACAAATAATGTAAAATACAAAAACAGAAATATGTTAAACAAAAATACAAATAAAATAAAAAAAGAAAAACACATAAAATTGTGTTGAGCTAAATTGCATCTCATAATACCGCACAGGAGTAGTAAAACAAATTACTTTAGCCTAGAATTGTCGTACACCCTGGACTGGTCGTCAATCAATCGCAAGGTACAAACAACTATTGACACACACCAATAGGGATTCGAACCCTGCGGGTCAGAGCGGTTAACCACGACCCAACCATGCTAGTCTTGCTAATCTTTCCTTACCTGGCGTCCGTTGCCCTTGCCTTGGAGACTGCAGCGTCCCAGGCTTCCGTTGGGCGTGGTGCCACAGCTGCTGATGATTTGCAGCTGCTTTTCGGCGCGGTCGGCTCGGTCCAGCAGCTCCTCGATGAACTGCTGCAGGCGAACTTTGGCGTTGGCCTCGCGCGCCGCAGTCTCCTGCAGAAACTGGTCGATCTGGGCCACCTCCCTGAGGAGAGCGAAATACTATAGTTCACACTTTTTGTACTTTCACGTGACAACTATATCTTATTTGTAGAGCAAAATGCTGTAACTTTGTTGGCAGAATTATTTATTTATAAATTGTTTACTTACAAGCAAAACTCGAAAAAAATCGAAGCAAGCTTTTAAGGCAAAGAAGAGGAAAATTATGCCATGGCCAATTTCATTATCTGACTTGAAGCCGATTGAGCAATTGCTGAAGACATCACAGTTGCTCAGGGCTTAGGTAAAAATATATTAAAGATGCTAATAATAATCATAATAATCATAATTAATTTATTTCGAAAATGATTCTGAGGATTTGATGCATGCTGATGTCATATTTATGAACGGAAGACAATGACACCCGCCCCACATTTCAGTAGAGCGCAGTCTGTCTGCCTGTGCTTTGACCAAATCCACCAAAATTGCATGTCACCACCTGCGCCACAACTTAGACCTGGTTTCACCGGGTCTAATATCTTGTCTACTTTCTGTCACCAAATTGTCAGGTGTGCCTGTTTGTGAAAATAGGGCCCCTTGACACACATTCAAAAGGACAAACAACTTTTGAAAACTTGTCGACACATTTCATTAAGTACATTATGAATATCGAAGTGAAATCGGGATATACTTTTTTTTTCTATGATTTTATGTTATTCAAGTTGAGAAACTGGGGCCATCTTTTGGAAAAGGAGCATGCTCAGTTTTTAGTTTAGTTTGCATGACTTGACTTTTGAAGGTCTTTGTTGGAAAAAAAAACATTTTTAGCAAAATATGCATATGTCTCATTGAGGGCTCAAATGTAAGTTTTTAGTCTCGAAAATGTGACAGATATATTTCAAAGTAGTAAAGCCATAAAAGGTACACAAGCCTTTTTGTCATTGAATATTGCAGTAAAAAACACATTAAGAACCGAATGTGACCTCAAAATTGACCATTGTGATCTGCATTCACGACCAGACTTTGGCACTGAGAGACGAAATGTCCACCTTCTTCCTCCTTCTTCCTCATTGGTCAAAAAAACAGAAAATCAGCTTCCGAGTATGGCCCAGCCTTACTGGAGGACTCACTTATGCAAGAGTCACGCTAATATTTCTTGAAATTGGGGCGCTCTGGGCTAAAAATAAGGTGCCATCAGGCTCAGATGACTTCTCTATTGTCGCTCTCAAAAGGACTACTGGAAATCCATTGACACCAAAGTGAAGGAAGTGACAAGTGAATCTGACAATAATTGCACAATTGGCTCCGAAGCCATCTGCATGAAGCAATAAGATCAACGCTCATGTTGGCTATTTGTTGCTAACATGATTCATATCTATGTATGAAGACTTTGACATGGCAACAATCGGTGATTAGAATTCATGATTCTGTGGCTGCACTGCATGAGACAAATGTAACTGGCTGCGCGTGTGCGTGTGCATGTAAGACAAAGACCATTTTATCCATCTCAACTGTCTTCCCCCATCTGCTGTGTGCGGCTGACACTCTGGTTCAGAGCCCTGTCAAACAGTTTTTAAAATAGACTGGCCAAAATATTAGGCACAGCTGCACACTACAACCAGATCCGTTACCAAAAGTCTTTTTCTGTCAGTTTTGATTGACACCGCCGGACGTATTGGTACGTGCGTCTTCTAGGTCAGGGGTCCCCAACCGCCGGTCCGCGGACCGGTACCGGTACGCCGGGCATTTGGTACAGGGACGCCCACAACT
>NW_017842060.1:6397757-6398109 GCF_001891065.2 Hippocampus comes | reverse complement strand
GGCCTTAAAAGTACGTTCGAGACAACTGGATTAAAGTTATGGCTGAATACTCTGAGATCGCCACAATAGCACTGTTGCTATTTCCGACATCCTACCTGTGTGAGGCGGGGGGTTTCTGCAGCAACGGCGACGAAAACAAAATTACGAAGTAGACTGGACATAAACCACACACTTGAGGTGTCATTGTCTCCTATTACCCCGAGATGGGACCGTCTGGTTGCAGAAAATCAAGCTCGGTGCTGTGGTGAGTCGTCATTTTCATGCACTTTAACGAATTTGCGTTGTATCGTATTTTGAAGGCATTAAACATTGCCATAGCGATCGGAGTGTTGCGGCCAGATTAGACGCTCCT
>NW_017842060.1:6386262-6389731 GCF_001891065.2 Hippocampus comes | reverse complement strand
ATAAACCACACACTTGAGGTGTCATTGTCTCCTATTACCCCGAGATGGGACCGTCTGGTTGCAGAAAATCAAGCTCGGTGCTGTGGTGAGTCGTCATTTTCATGCACTTTAACGAATTTGCGTTGTATCGTATTTTGAAGGCATTAAACATTGCCATAGCGATCGGAGTGTTGCGGCCAGATTAGACGCTCCTTGTGTTTATTATTATATTTCGAAAACACCACAGTTTTCATGCAGCTCATACCATATTATTTTGTTGTATTAATTCCACCACACCTTAAATGCCGGTCCCTGAAAATATTGTCTGACATAAACCGGTCCGTGGGGCAAAAAAGGTTGGGGGCCCCTGTTCTAGGTAATTCGTACCTCATTAGCAGCGGGAGTCTTGGGAGCGTCAAGCATATAGCCATCCCCTTGAGGCCATGTTTGCATGATATACACGGATTGCTATCATGTTCAGTGATGTTTTAAAACTGCATTGTTGTACACATCAACACTCCAGCTGGTTGACCGAAAATCAACATCATTCCTTGTGTCTTTGTGATAGCCGGCAAGAACATTAGTTAGTGGGTCCTAGTGTTCCCATATTTACACACACACACACACACACACACACACACACACACACACACACACACACACACACACACACACACACACCATCACCTTGGACATAAACCCTCAAGGTGAAATGTGTTTCCACGGACAATGGGAGATGAGGAAGGCGGGCCGCCATCTTATTGAAGTGTGTACACCTCCAGGTGCACATTTTCTGAGTGATTTTGTATAGTTGTTATTTTTTGGTATGGGAGAGGAGGGGGGGAGAACACCCAAGCACAGGGAAACCTTGTCATCGCCACATAGGAAGTTCAGAGCCTAGATTTGAACTCAAAACAGTGAGGCAAACGAGAAACGTGCTAGCCGCTAGTCACGGAATGGGTACATATTGTTCCCAATTACAATGAATGTTTACAAACAGTTGTGGTGCAAAACCGTAAGTTCCAAGAGTTGTAATTGGGTCCAGTACTATACTATCAGTCAAAGCTGCTATGGTTGTAGGCGGGGGTTCGCTGCTTCCAGTTATACGTACGCGCAACTTAGACCAAACATTGACCTCGCTTCATCATGCTAGTTTTGCAGATGAAATTGTGCACCACGATAAAAGTTATCATGATTCACAAACAGTGAAATTTATAAGGTTGAACAGAATTCATTCCAGTACCAAGGTTGACTGTAACTCTTCGGATTTAGTCACAATGATTCCCAGTAATCGAAATGCCAATTAGCTGTTCCATGATCAAACATGCAGCATCATACTCACACTTAGACACACTAACAAACTATACAGGCAATTTTAGCATTAGTGAGTTTTACAATGTGAAAATACCAAAACACTGTCTTACTTGATCTGATACTGTTGCTTCTCTTGTAGCACTACTAAATCTCTGAACACCCATTCTTGAGGCTACTCTTTTTAGACATAATTTGCAAGGAAGCCAAAAATGATAAGTTCTACTTTTCTGTCTACATAAACTTAAGAGGTTTCCGCACATGTGGATTAAGTTTCACTAATGCAACAGCTGCATTTCTTTATTATTGCATACGGAGTAGAACAAAAAATGTTTTTTTACTGTGTTCGTGCATGCATGTTGTTGTGACTACATGCCCAAGGGGGGGGGGGGGGGGGGGGGAGAACACCCAAGCACAGGGAAACCTTGTCATCGCCACATAGGAAGTTCAGAGCCTAGATTTGAACTCAAAACAGTGAGGCAAACGAGAAACGTGCTAGCCGCTAGTCACGGAATGGGTACATATTGTTCCCAATTACAATGAATGTTTACAAACAGTTGTGGTGCAAAACCGTAAGTTCCAAGAGTCCTTAATTTACAATTCAATATTTCTGTCATGAGATTTAAAACCGTATTGATTTTGAAAAGCATCCAGTTCTCCCACGTTGCTAACAAGCGCTTCGTTCACTGTCCCCTTGTCAGATCAAGCTCGTCCGGTACAGTGAGACACCTCGCTGGAACAGGCCTGAATAATCATCTGAAGGAGGGATTCTCTTTGAATGCAAATTAAGATCCTTTTCACAGGTGTCGCCGAGGATTTGAGCAAATTCACGACGCCGCCTCATTAATATTGAACGAGTGCAGATGATTGACTGTGAGGGCCCGAATGAGAGCTGAAGCTGCGTGAAAAGAAGCTTCAAGTACAGCAACACTAAGGCCCGCCGCACACCGAGCAATGCGGTCAAAGGCGACTGAGCTGAACAACAGCGAAAAACAGACAGTCGTGCCCACACGTCAGGCGACTGACGTTGTGCTTCTTCAGACATAGAAAAATAGACACAAAGAAGAGTTTCACAAGTTGGTGTCCCAGTAATCCACAGTCATATTTGTCATATTGTGCAGAGATAATACAAGCCTGTGGGTATCATATTGTCTGTCTATATGTGTTTCTGCACCGATTGTGCTTAACTATCTGTTGCTTAAAGAGTCATAAATACTGCAGCATCAATGAGAGTTTCATTATCCCCCAATGGCTTTTTGTATTGTGTGTTATTATCAAGCTAGCAGGCTTTTGTAACTTGTGGGGGCTGGTTAAAATACTTGACACAATGTGTAACTCTCTTTAAATTTGAACTGGGAATGGGAATACGAAGCAAGCACTGGTCCTGTGTTTTTTTTTTTTTTTGAGAACACAATCTGTTGCTTGTGAAGTTCAATGGCACTACTTAGCGCATGTAGCATTAATTTTTGCACACTCAATCTGCCGAGTGATGGCAAGATAATTCAGTAAGTTGAAGGATGACCGTATATTGTAAAAAAAAAAAAGAAAAAAAAAAAAACAGTCCGCGGAGGCGTGAACAATGAACCATAGTGAAGGGGGGAAACTGTGTTCTTGTGATGTACTTTCCTGAACCGACCTATTGCGTTTATCATACACCGCAATCCAAAATGCATGCTTGGGAATTACCGTTCTTTTATTTACACTACCTCGGAGCAGAAAATCAATCATCTGCCTTTAGTTTATTTCTCACATTTATGGATACCGCCGCTAAGTGTCCCGCCGTCGCCTAGCAACTCACATTTTTCATACTTCTCGCCTCTGATGGACCGACAAGATTCTGTTAAAGCCTCATGACACGCAGTGACTTTTAAAAGGCTGTGTGTCCGTTCAGGAATGCTTAGTCACGGGCTCAGTCGGACGCACACTGACGGTGATGCTCTTTTTTTCCCCCCCTATCTTTGCTTAGCTGTTCTGTACTTAAGAGTGTGAATGATCTCACTGTTTGACTGCCAGCTTCACCCCAGAGAGAAACAGACTGAGAAACTGCGCGCAGAGAGAGGCAAAACGAGAGAACAAGCACGGATTATCTTGGAGAAGGCACGATTCTATGCTTTAGCGCTCAATGGTAAAGGTGTATCTAATAAACTGTCCAGGGGGAGTAGAATTTAAGCAGCATAAT
>NW_017842060.1:6365705-6382937 GCF_001891065.2 Hippocampus comes | reverse complement strand
ATGACCGTGAATTTAAAAAAAAAAAAAGAAAAAAAAAAAAACAGTCCGCGGAGGCGTGAACAATGAACCATAGTGAAGGGGGGAAACTGTGTTCTTGTGATGTACTTTCCTGAACCGACCTATTGCGTTTATCATACACCGCAATCCAAAATGCATGCTTGGGAATTACCGTTCTTTTATTTACACTACCTCGGAGCAGAAAATCAATCATCTGCCTTTAGTTTATTTCTCACATTTATGGATACCGCCGCTAAGTGTCCCGCCGTCGCCTAGCAACTCACATTTTTCATACTTCTCGCCTCTGATGGACCGACAAGATTCTGTTAAAGCCTCATGACACGCAGTGACTTTTAAAAGGCTGTGTGTCCGTTCAGGAATGCTTAGTCACGGGCTCAGTCGGACGCACACTGACGGTGATGCTCTTTTTTTCCCCCCCTATCTTTGCTTAGCTGTTCTGTACTTAAGAGTGTGAATGATCTCACTGTTTGACTGCCAGCTTCACCCCAGAGAGAAACAGACTGAGAAACTGCGCGCAGAGAGAGGCAAAACGAGAGAACAAGCACGGATTATCTTGGAGAAGGCACGATTCTATGCTTTAGCGCTCAATGGTAAAGGTGTATCTAATAAACTGTCCAGGGGGAGTAGAATTTAAGCAGCATAATTAAAATTATATATGTGTATATATATATATATATATATATACACACATACCTGTATCTATATGTCTTTCCTTACAAATCCATTCATCCATTTTCTATTGTACCTTTCCTTATTATGGTCAATGAGCTTGAGCCTTCCACCCTGGACTGCCAGTCGGTAGCAGGGCATGTACAAGACACACACACTCACACACACAGAAATAGACAAAGAGGCACACAAACAAAATGTCCTCCAAACAGAACCAAAACTTTGGATACACACGTCTCTGTCCTGGCTGCCCGGTAAAATGTAGCTCAAGTTTATGATCCCAAAAAGCTTACTATGCTGTCATTGATTAAAATGTTATAATTTGGCCGCTAGGTGCTCGCGGGAGAAGCTGGCACTCTAATTTACATTTCAATCAATGACAGCGTAATACTTATTATTATTTTTTTTTGGTTTAGTTTTTTTCGGTGTAATGAATTAGTGATTGTTTATAGCGAATTAAACTAGCTACTGAACACGATTTTGTGTTGATGTTGGTATGCAATGCTATATTACAGCAAAGTAAAATACACATAATGCCAATTTGAACTCTGCGGTGTTCGGTAATTCAAGCAAAATCGCATTTTGAGATGTCATGATTCCGCTGGACAGCAACAGTATGTAGTGTGTAGTTGCTGAATATTTAATAACCCTGTATGGTTTTTCTATATATGGCGGAACTGGCCATATTTGTCACAATCACCTGAATTAGCACTCTCGTGAAAGTGAAAAGACTGGAAAAAAATGGTGCAGACTCTTAAGTAGGTCGCTGCATCGTTTTAATCTTTTTTTTTTTTTTTTAATGAATAGTTTTAGCTGATAAAATAACGATATTATCGTGAGTTTAGTGTCCCTTTCATCTACCATCTGTCATGTGAACATGGACATTATTATGTCTACCATACACTCTTGTTTAATTAACATAGATTCTGTTCTGATTCTGGGCAACAGTAAATGTTTCTTTGGATCGAATTCAGTCTTAAAAAAAATATATCTTCAAAATAGTTCTGGCCATACTTTGTCCATAGCCATGTTGTGGGAGAACATCAAACACGCTCATCAGATTCATGTCCAGAAATGACATCCATCACCAGACTGTGCGCTTTATGTCCAACCAAGACTTCTAATTATAGAATCGGAAACATGAGCCAGCTCATGAAGCTGCCTGGTGAAAAGGACAATCAGACAAACGCCATGTGGGCAAAAGTATCGGGACACACCTGACCATTATGCTGACATCGAGCTTCCACTCCAAATATTGACCTCCTAAGTGTCTTTAAAGAAAAAAAAGGCGAAATCAGCACATTTACCTCAACTTCAGCTCAGTGACTTTCTAAAGCAGGGGTGTCAAACAAATTTTTGTCGCGGGCCACTTTGGAGTTACATCTTCTCTCGGAGGGCCGTTACAACAGTGAAACCGAATAAATGTTTAATCATCACATTGTCTTATTACTTGTACACAAAATAAATGATGGCTCACTAGTTTTGAAATCAGTCAAGTATGTGTTCAATTAGTGCTGAAGTGAGTGTAAACAGGGTAACAAACTTATTGCAAAATGTTACCGTTATTTATTACGTAAGACAATTTGAGATTTCGGTACAGATTTAAGCGCGGATCATAGAAGTTGACACCGATGATTTGCTTTCGCGGGCCACAAAATGACGTGGTGGGTCGGATCTGGCCCCCGGGCCTTGACTTTGACACCTGTGTTCTAAAGGATTAATTTGACTGGATTGCTTTTGCTTTTGCTTGTTTTTGTGAAATGTCATGATGATCGCACAACAGCAAATGTAACTTTTTTGCGGGCACAAGCAACTGTTTTGGTGTTGAAACCTTCTGTGCATTCAAGTCATACTTCTGCATTGGTCTTCATCTTCAATTGTCATATTTTATTAGCAGTAAGGCTGTTTGGCCTAACTCTTCCAATATTTCAGTCTGCAAATGGGATTTTTGATGGATTTTCATTTCCCACGGTGAAAGGGGACACAGTCTAGGATTGCAAAAAAAAAAAAGAAAAAATCAATCTGCTAATGAAGGCTGATAGAAAAGGATCGGGCCAATGTCCAGACAGTAATACAAAAAGCAGCGCTGTGCACATTAACCAGAGATGAAATATAATTTCGCGTCAAATCCCTCTATGATACGTCCAAAACACCGAGCCATGAGGTTTGAAAGGGTTGTACGATTGAGATGATTTGAGTCGGACGATCAGCCTTTGAATGTTAAACGGGGTTTATGCAGACTATAAGTGGAGAAGTAAGGACAACGGTGGTGACGTATTCAAGGTGTTTCACTTGACATGACCAAGGCTGTCACTTACTGCTGCTTATGGTTGAGCTCCGCCTCCTTGTTGACCAGGTCCTGTTTCAGGTTGGCCAGCATTTCCACCGAGACGTCCACCTGCCGGGAGAGTTCCAAGGCCTTGTCCTCAAGCTCTTGTTTCTCCTGGCTGAGCCGCTCGCTCTCGTGCTTGGCCCTCTCCAGCTCGGAGCTCTTTCGCTCCAGCTCGGCCTGGAGACGGCCTACGCGGGCCGCTATTTTCTGCTCCACCTACAAGACGACAGATGTTAAAGTCGCGCGCTAGTAAAGGAAACCATAGCGTTGCACATCTTACAGTAATGTAAGACATTATTCAAACCGATTCTGTAATTTTTATACCTGACGGCACTTCAAATTATGCTCCGTTATTCACTTAAAAATTCTCGTTCTCGCTCGGAGCATTTTGATGACGACCCGATTGGATGTTGTCGTGCGGATTCTGCTGCAATCGATGATGGACATGATTTGCACCGACGGAGCTGGACAAGAGACCGGAGACTTGGAGGCGCTGCTATGAAGATTTCTTCATTGACCAACCGGGCCGTGTTCAGAGGCATCTCCCTGCAGCGTTTTCATCTTAAATGGACTTTTACATCATTCTAGCTAACATGTTATAGTACAATATTGTGTCAAATGATGCCCACTCGGCATCCATTGCAGCCTGGTCATCCTGGAAGGGAGGATTTTCCCATCTGCGGCCCCTTCTCAAGGTTTCTCATTTTATCCCCAGATGGGCTGTTTGGAGTTTTCCTTGCCCTCCTGGGGGTTAAGTTTAGGGGATGTCAGTAAGATTTGTCAACTGTGGGCACGTGAAGCCCTTTGGAGACTTTGGGATTAAGGGGTGTATAAAACAAATGTGACTTGACAAGTACAACAATACATTCAGATCTGACTTAGAGTTCAATCATACGTGGAGTTAAAAAAAAAACAAAACTCTGCTATTTGCCATCGACAGAGTGGATCAGGGGATTATTTGAATCGCGTTCCTCCATTTTCATGCAATGGGCTGTTCCATCCCATAAAGTATTAAGCTTTTTCACTGTGAGGGTAAAGCTACGTCACTGACGGAAACAGTCAAAGGCGCTTTCCAGGAGCACTGCTGTAGGGGTCAGCTGACAAGACAATAAAGATGAAGTGGAGAGTAATACGAGTGCGGCTGTTCATTCTGAAGATATGATTACTAAAGCAATCAAAAGGGGAAACTACATTAAAGGACGATTTATGTTCTTATCAGTCACGAAGGCTTGGAATAATTTGCGTGTTAATCCCCAAGAAGGATTATTGATCTCGTTGATGATAAATATTCAAAATCTTTGCCATACACTAACGTGGGGGCCGGAGGGCCCCTAGAATGGGTTAGCATTGGGCCCCCAAATGACAACATTGGATGTCTCCTGTCCCCATCATCTGACTGGGTACTGGAATAAAAATGATCCTATTTACCTCTTCAGAAAGCTTCTCCATCCTTTCATCCAGCTCGAGACGCTCAAAGGCGCGCGCCTTCAACCTGGCCAGGCCTTCTTCATATGCCGCCTCCACTGCGCTGGCGGCGACGTTAGCTGCTACGGCCACGGCTGTACTGGGGTTCCCATAGGGGCCGGGGTCTGTGGATGTCATGGCCGTCTTCATCAAAATCTCCCCCAGAGGAAACTCCACATTGGGGATGTACCTGGCCGAAGTGTTGGAGCCCGCCGGCGTCAAACTCAGGTCGTCCACGCACGGAAGCTCGCGACAGGGGAAGCGGCGCTCTTTCAATGCCGACGGCTGCAGCGGCTCAAAGGGGTCGTTATCGTTGGGAGGCGGCAGGAGGGCTCCCTCCGTCACGAGGGGCAGCAGGGCGGCGGCGTCGCAAACGCTGTTGGACTTGGAGAGGACGTAGAGGGTCTCGTACGTGTGGTTGTACTCCAGGTGGGCACGCAGGGACGACAGGCTTCGGAAGCGCTTGTGCTCCCCACAGCGAGGACAGCGATACGGCAGGTCCAGAGAGGCCATGCCGTGCGAGATCTGTGGGGGGAGAGTTGGACGGCGCTCACGCAACCGGACGGTGGCGCCGGCGGGTTAAGAACCCATCGGATGCTCTCATGGTCACAACAGCAGCCGTCAATCAGCAGGGTGAGGACAGATCTTAGAAGTTCACATCATGGCAACTCTCGCTTGGTCTTTTCATGCCACCGTCACTGCCTAGAACAGAAAAAAACACAATAGCAGCTTGAGAGAATATAGTAAAAAAAATAAAAAAAAAAGTGATATTTTTATTTTTCGTACAGATAATAACTCTATTTTCGCTTAAATCTTCATCCCAATTACCCCATTCATGATGCTAAATTGTCCTTTGGTGTGAGTGTGAATGATTGTCTGGCGACCAGTCCTGCGTCAAACCCGACCCTTTACAATGTCAGCTAGGACACGCTTCAACTTAGCTGCAACCCTAACGAAGATAACCGCCGTACAAAATTGATGGATGGAATTTCTACACTAGGGTGTCCAACATATGGCCCACGGGCCGGAACCGGCCCTCAAGGAGGTTCAATCAGGCCCGCAGGATCATTTAAAAGTGAAAAAATGCATAAAAAACACGGAATGAATATTTTTAATAAGGTGCAATTCATGGCGTATCCACGAGGGGACACACTGTTTTGATCAGAGTAGAAGACAACAGCAGTCTCAGTCTTTCACTGAGACCCAACACAGCAGATGCTATCAAGGACATGTTCTTGTGCTTCTTTAGACCAAAACATAGGAAAGACATATTATTTTGGTTATTTATAACAGAGTATGGTATAATTTTAATGGTCCGGCCCACTTGACATCTACCGAGGCCGTATGTGTTCTACACCTTTCGGTCAATTACGATGTAACGCGTGGATTTGTACAAGCTTTCCAGCAACCGTACGGCTACACTCTGTATGGAGCGACTGATTTGCAAGTGAGGTGGTCATGAAACATGAAACTCATGTTTCACTAACCCGTCTTTTACTATTACGAGCTGTCATGTATGCTAAAGTACTCAAAGGATAACCAGGGGAAGCAAGAGGAAATGGATCCATTACCGAGAGTGCTCATGAAGCACCAAGAAGCCTTGGTTGGCTTGAGAGACTTAAGGCCACTTTATAATCAAAATAGAATCCCCTAATCAAGCACTGTGTTGATTAATAGGTCAAAGCCAGTCTTGGATGCCAAGGTACTCAAAATGATTGTTGATAGAATTAGCGGCTGTGTGTGCCGCAAGCCTAAATGCTGGCTTTGTTTTTCCGACAACATGGATAATCAGTGAAACCGTATAAGCATAACCAGACTATTGGAGCTCAGACCGCCGCCAAAGGATCAAGTGCTAATAAAAATGGTGGGAAAACAACGGTTTGTTTGCAGTTTCTGCAATCAGAAGTCTGGACTCTGACAAGAACAAAGCAAAATTGCCGGAAAAACAGTTTCATACTCGATCTCCACAATTCCATAGTCCTCAGTCTTTATTTTGCACCCATTTTGAACAATAAATCTTCAAACTATGATATATTTAGTAGGGCTGTTCAATATCACTTTTTTTCAGACTGATACCGGAATGAGTATCAACTCTCTGAGTACTCACCAATACCAAGCAATAATATATCAAATTTCATTTCACACATGGAGAAAAATGAACAAAAATTTTTCTTTCCGTTGCCGATGATGATTCGCCAAGGAGGACTTCAATTTAATACTTTTTTTCCTGCCTTTAGTATCGCTGCCCGGTATTGGCAGCATCTATGATGACCCAATACCTTAAAATCAAGCTGCTATTGGAACCGATACCAATACCTGAAAGCGGTACTCTCCCATCCCGAGTATTTAGACACATATTTATTTCAATTTACAGCGACTTTAACAATGTTACCGTATGATAATGTACCGCCATAAATAGTGATTCATAAGCTATTGACACCGACCCCAAAAGGTTTATAATTGCCTAAAAATGCAAAGCACTTTTTTTTTGCATTGGACGAGGATATGTCCTGACAAAGTAAAGCTCCACCCCTCACTTCAACAAGGGTAGTTGGCTCCAAGATGCCACCAGATGGCGCCAAAGCAATATCTTTATATGACAATTGGCTTTGGCCTGAGTACAAAAGCAACAGTTTGGTGAGTTGTTAAGACCGTCCACCACCACTATGCTGTTGTGGTTAGCAACAACGTTCAAATGGGTTTCGCATGAACAAATTTTCAACGTATGTCCCTTCTGTAAACTCTGATGATTACACTTGATGGGACAAAGAGGTGTCCATTTGAAGAACAACGGCAGTCCACGTTTTCAGATGAGCAAGCATTAAAGATGTGAGGGCCACCAGATGTTACAAGTGTGAGATCTTCTTCTCACCAAGTGCCCAGAAGCCACTCTCAACTATTGAGAAGTCTGGTGAGGCTGCAGAAAATAATGAAATAAATAAGAGTGTACGTACACGGCAAGCTGTGCCCACTCATCAAAGAGTTTTCCACAAGCACGACCACGATTTCTGCAGGCAGTTGGCGTCCCCGTCTGCTTCGCGGCAATATCCAATGAGGTAGGATAATGGAAGATGATGGAGGATGGCCTCGTAGCCACATGTTGCTTTTAGACATTCTGTCAATTATTTTTCTTGAACGTATTTAATTTCATACTTGTTTATCCGGGCCTGGTCACCAAGCTGTGCAAAGGCCCTCTTGGAATTGCTGTAATCGTCGTTTGGGGTGCCACGACATGCCCGAACATGAAAAGAAAAAAAAAAGAGGGGGAGCCCTGCATTCATTCGACGAGAAAAACATGTCAGTCATCAACCTTCAAACTAGTTGTGTCGAGTTTTGCATGATAGTAAGTGGAGGACCTTAAAAAGCAGGGAGGCGAGAGGAGCAGGGTGGACTGAGCAAAATATATGAAGAAAAAGTACGTTTTTTCAAAGTGGGTGTTAAGTCAAAATTCGTCTTTACAATAATAGGTTATATGTGGGCCCCACTAATCCAAACATAGTATTCAGATGAATATTGCATTTGTGGAATATAAATATGAATTAGAATACTCTGTTAAGACTCGTGGGGGCACTTAGAAAATACTCCTGTCAAGAAAATGTTTCACTTGACTTCCCCTTTAAGTCAGCAAAAGCAATGGTTTGTTCCTTTGTGCCTGGGGTGTTTAGTGCACATTTGTTTTGCTTGAATGTGTGAAAAAGAGAGTGAATCATGCTTGCCCTTTGTCACCCTTTTTGTTTTTGTTTTGTTTTTTTTTTTGTTTGTTTTTTAAATTTTTTATTTTAGCCATCGATATTACTCCATCGTGGTCAAACAAGCAGCCTGCTACCATGCACATAATAAAGGTGCCAAGACTTGTGTTGTAAGAGGTGTGACACGAATATCAGCCCACAGTTAAGCAATGAAGCTTTTTTTTTCCCACTGCGCTCCCGCAGTATATTCATAGTCCAGGCTGACATTGAACTGCACGAAAGTAAACAATAGTGTGGTGTATGCACTTAAAAGCAATTTGACATAACAAGCCCTTTGACACGTTGCCACACTCTTCTAGTAAGGAAACAGACAGTGTAAGCTACACGGGAGCTTAGCTAAGAGCTCCGCGAGGCCTGTGGGCCTCTGCGTGAGCATGTCAAAGTGTTTTCGCCCCGCTGAACACAACGGGACTTCCGTGACAGGACAAGTTCACTACCTGAGGCTCCTGAACTGACAGCCAAGGGCGCAGCAAAAGCACTTGTGATAAATTTGATCACACAGGGCCAGTTACTCCGCTTTCTGACATCGTTTTGGGCATACCATAATAACGGCACAAATAAAGGTTGACAAGAATTACCCATTGCACTCGTGACTTGTAAAACACGCAACGTGCTAGTTAATTTAGCAATGGTAATCTATTGTCATTCAGCCTGTCATGGATGTTTTTGGAATGAGGGAGGAAACCGGAGTACCCGGAGAAAACCCACGCAGGCACGGGGAGAACATGCAAACTCCCCACAGGAAGGTCGGAGCCGGGGGATCAAACACACGACTTCTGCACTGTGAGGTCGACACGCTAACCCCTGGACCACCTGGCCGCCAACAAGAATCCCTAAAGTCCACTACCTCCACATGTTTGAGTTTTGGGTACAAATGAAGACAAAAAGGTGAAGAGAAGCCCATTACTTGGCTGTTTTATTTTTAAATGTAACATTCTTAGTCCACGCACGGCGGGAACACTTTCTTCCTCTTTTTCATTTGCTTTGACAGTGAGCAATAGTTTGAAAACCACGCGAGCGAGGCCCTCAGGACTCCGTAAGGTGTCACTTTTTGTACAACACAACGAGAATGCGAAAGCAGCACTTTCTGTGGCTCGACAGAATCATTATTGGCAGCGAGGTCAGGGAGAGGATGGGGCGGTGAGACTGAACGTCTTCCGCCAATGATCGCTGACGGGCACACAAATAACAACCGACACCCGCCCGCAACCCACCACGTCTGCCACTGTCTACTATTGATCCACAAAAGGGTCTGATGAAACAATTACACCCTTGCGTGCAGACATCATCAAGGCATACAGGACGTAACAGGGGGAGCTCATGGGTCACTGCAGTGTGAAGCGGAGGCACGCTGGATACAGGCGATGGCCAAAGTACAGTCCACGGACCACATACAGTTTGCTCCGTACCCCTCAACTCGGACCATCGGATTACAATGTGAAGAATCTTTTGTTTTTTGTTTTTTTCATCAGGACAAATAGCACTCTATTGTACTTTACGCAAAATAATGGAAACATATTTTAACTGGATGATGCCATTTCTGAGTAAAAAGCACGTGAATGCAGACATGGTAAATGGAAAAATATGGACATGATCGTGAACGAGGCGGAATGGTGAAAGATGTGGAATGATGTGAAATTATATTGAAATGTGAAAAAATGTGCAATAAGTCGCTGAAAAATGTGGAAGGACATTGATGGTTTAGGAAATGATGTGGAATGGAATTTGAATGGTCGGTAAGGATAATGAATGACACTGAATTATGCAGAATGATATTGTAGAATATTAGTTGAAAATTATGGAACACTATGGTATTTTTTTTTTCTTATGTTTATACTGAATGATACTGGAAGACATGGAATGTTGTGGAATGCTAACACGTTGTCACTCAGATGGGACAGCCTCTAGAACCTCAAACATACCACAGGTACAAACTGTGTCCTTGAAAAACACACACACACACACACACACACACACACACACACACACACACACACACACACACACACACTCCAGATTCTGTGTTTAAGATTGGCGACGCAGCCTCCAGGAAGGATATGAGAAGCAAATGAGCCAGACAACGGCCGCTGGGATAAGTGGATGAATGGCTGAGGTCTTCTCATGTATATAGCATATCTCAAAGCTGAGAAGACGTGATATGCAAGAGATACACATAGTGGGCCATTCTACTGAAATGCTGTGCATTGCTAGATTCATATTTTTTGAATGAGATGCTAAAGTATTTATAGGTCCAGCAATTTATGGCATTTTGATCAGCAGCTATTGACTGTAACTAAATATGTAGAAAGTATATATATACTGTATATCCATCCATTCATTATCTTAGCCGCTTATTCTCATGACGGTCGCGGGCATGAGGTGGGGTACACGCTGAAGTGATTGCCAGCCAATCACAGGGTACACATAAACAAACAACCATTCGCGCTCACAATAAGATAAGATAAGATAAGAAAACCTTTATTAGTCTCGCAATGGAGAAATTCCCAATTCACAGCAGCAAAGTTATGAAAGGAAGAAGTAGAACAACAAAATATAGGAGCTGCTGGAAAGGCAGCCACTCTCGCGGCGCCATTTTGAAGTCATAATAACAAAAATAACACAACACAACACATAGGACAATCAATCAAGGTCTAATCAATCACAACTAAGGACAGTTTAAAATGTTCAGTTAACCTACGGTGCATGTTTTTGGAATGTGGGAAGAAACCGGAGTTCCCGGAGAAAACCCACGCAGGCACGGGCCATGCATGTAAACTCCAGACAGGAAGGCAGAGGCCGGATTCGAACCCACGACATCTGCACTGCGAGGCGGCCTTGTTAACCGCTGCGGTTCCTATCTCCAATCCTCACTGTACATCAATAATTTGGAGGAAAATATTTTCCTGATGACTGTTCCATTTGGGTAGAATGACCCATATATGGCTATGAAACACTCTGGAACAAGAACAGGAGACATCCAGTCAGAAAACCCAAGATTCTAGTTGTAGGTCCCCCCCCCCCCCCCACACCCATCTTGCATTACAAAAGGGAAGGCTATTCAACACGTTGCATAAGTGACATTTCCATATTTTTCTATGCACAGGGACTTTTAGATGGTGAGAAAAGTTGACACTCCCAAAGGCCAAAATCATGAGCCACATCTTTGATCCATAAGGGACGCTTGAATAAACAGCAATGCACAGGCGGCCCCAAAAATATTACAACGGCTATGAGCCAATGGTGTGAGAGAATCGATAAATAAAAATAGTGTCAAAGAAAATTACAATTAAACTTAGATTATTATGTCAGGGGAAGAATTAGTATGACACGTTTTACCTACTAAAACAACTCTCGTGAAACACTGAAGGTGGCAAACCATCAATCCAGCGAAACATTATTGTGTTTATGTACATCTACTGTGCATCGGTGCATGTGGTCCTTCACTGGCATGCGGTAAAAATGATGGACTCTTCATTTTGTGGAGTTAATGTCACACACACACACACACACACACACACACACACACACACACACACACACACACACACACACACACACACACACACACACGACTTCATGGATTCTCCCAAAGCACACACACGCTCAACGAGCGCATCGCAGCAAGGAGAGGGCAATCGGATTTCTTTACAGTATAAAATTGAAACGTAACACTGTCAGGGGTTTTCAGGCCTGTCACCAATTGATGAGATTCATAAAAAAAAAAATTTAAAAAATCACCGATCACTGGTAAGTGATGTCGCTAGAGATGAAACTCAACAAAGGTTTGCATTGCACATTCTGGTTCATTTTCTTTTTTTTTCTTCTTCTATCGCACTGAACAGCCAGAACAGACACATTTGTGTTTGTTTTACAGCATTGCAAAATTTGCGGTTCTCTGGTCGCAATCACAGTTTTCTCTTTTTACCCTTCTGTGATGTCATCACCTACATTAAATAAATAAAGAGAAGACTTTACTTGACCGCTTCTTGAGGGAGGCATTTATTTATCAAAAGCAGATGACCCAGCGAGTAATTCGGGGAAGATGTCTACCAGACGTACAGTAGTACCTTGAGATACGAGTGATCAGGGCAAAATGGTAAATAGTGATCAACATAACGAATAGCCTGTACTAGCTTGATGCTAACATATTACGGCCACTGCCATTGACATGCTAACGCTTATCACCAATAGAGTCGTCTTAGAACTCTATAAGCAACTGACATTTGAACACAAATGGTGTGACAACACATGTAGACAGAAAATAGGACAGTAATCTAAATGTTGGTCTCAGGCTAGTAGAACGAAGGACAACTTGACTCAGATTAAACATCTGCAGGACATTTGGAATACAGGTTCTACTCCAGTCACATGAACAAATATCAGCTGTCAGTCAAAAAGCGAGTGATGGAGAGTAAGGTGGGCAGACGGAATATTACACTCCACGGATCAATGCAAAAGTAAACAAGCACTCGCTTCTTAACCGTCTCACAATTGCCTGACTGCCATCATGAAAACCCGTTTATAGTCGCCTCTCACATATACGTTCATCCATCCGATATGAGGCTTTCTCAATATAATAATAATCGGCCAGAGTTTTACTCTCTCACTGTACGGCATAGGGTCCAAATGCAACTGTGTCGAAGATGACATGTTTTGACATGGGAGAAAGGCGTCTCTCATTTTCATTTTGAAGTCATCACTTCATAGCAATGAAAAATAATGGAGTCGAAGAAGTGCGATTTAAAATGAATGGGCATCAAGGAACTTCACTTATAATATTGCTGATGTAGCGCATCCATTTATGGTTTAAATCCATCCATCCCTTTTCCGATCTGCCTTATCCTCACAAGGGTCGCAAGGCGTGCTGGAGCCTATCCCAGCCGTCTTCGGGCAGTAGGCGGAGGACACCCTGAACTGGTTGCCGGCCAATCGCAGGGCACACAAAGACGAACAACCATCCACGCCCACACTCACACCTAGGGACAATTTTGAGTCTTCAATCAGCCTGCCATGCATGTTTTTGGAATGTAGGAGGAAACCGGAGTACCCGGAGAAAACCCACATGGGCACGGGGAGAACATGCAAACTCCACACAGGAAGGCCGGAGCTGGAATCGAACCCGGTACCTCTGCACTGTGGGGTTGACGCCCTAACCACTCATGACTTTTTTTTTTTGCATGTTTTTGTACTTGAAAATGCCGCTCCATTGGAAAATTAAACAAATGCTAAAAGAAACAATCGTGTAAAACAATCAGCCTGTAATCCATTCATCCATTGTTGTTGAAAGCGTTACGGGACCAAAAAATAGATTTTTACAAATAATCTGACGATTAATCGCAGATTGAAAATATTGGAATCGGCATCGGTCTCAAACGATCTATATCGGTCGAGCCCTACATTTCCCAACAACTGTCATGCTGTACACGTATGAGTTATAATACTGCAGTGCAGATAAGGCAAGTCACAAATGTGTTCACACAACCACACTGGAGTATGCTCCATCCCATCTCAGTATGCTGACAGCACCTTTTTGTCGTTTTCTCCGTTTTCTACAACAGCAGCAGCACAGTATGCACATGAGAGCACCAGTCCAATTTGTCACGCGTTGTAGTCACACGAGTTTGCCCAAACTCTTGCGCTCTTCCTGCCTCAGAGTCAGCATTGACATTTTTAATATTTAGGTGTCAAAAGGGTTGCGACATTACACTATTTTCACAAATGAAAGCTTTCAGCGGGAATTTATAGAAATGACAAGAGTAAACCAGGAATTTAAAAAAAATGGAAGGTTCACTCCAAAGCTTGATCTTAAATGTTTCATGCATCTATAGCATGCATCTATTCATCACCCAGTAGCTCTAATGATACACTTCCAATACATTCTCCGCAATTCCCATGGGAACTTCCTATTTACGATATTTAAAATATATATATATATATATATATTCTGTATATCCCCATCTTGGCTTCTTATGTAAATTTCCTCGAAACTTTCCACTTCCCCACCCCTTCGCCACAGTAGTGCACATAATTATCATGCACTTTAAAAATGGATGCACAAACCTCAGCGTATAAATATGTGTGCGTGCCCATTGGCCATTATCATCTCCTGTAGCAGCCTTACATGCAGGCCAAGCATCGGCTGCCCCATTGATCACCATCACACATGGCAGCCAGGCAGGTAGAGAGAGAGCACAGGCTGCAAAACATCTTGTGGGCGTGGACCAGCCTGAACTAGCAGCACATGACATTTTCTCGTAGCGTAAACGGTCGAGTGCCCCGCTAAGGTGCGCGGACGTGGGGTGCAGCTGCAGAAAAAGAGCCATGCTCAGTTGAGAACCCTCCCATCTCCTCCTCCTTTTAGCTTCACACCGCTAATCCGTGGGACGTCAATTAGCCGCACGGGAAGCGCCCATGACGCGATGGATTGGCCGCGTGCGCACACACACTCACACACAAACGCACACGCACTCTCACAAGAATTGATGATTTTTTTGTTTTGTTTTGTCATGGTGAAGGATGAAAAGACTCACCTCGGAATGTCAATCTTCTCGTGCTCATTTTCCCTCCCTTGGCCGCCACGGAGCAAGGAGGAAGCGCTCCAGCCTTCCTTGACGTCACAAGGCTGCAGCACGGGGGGAGAGAGAGAGAGAGAGAGAGAGAGAGAGAGAGAGAGAGAGATGCAAAAAAAAAAAGAAAACAGAAAAAGACAAAACTGAAAAATAATACACCCATCCGCCTCCCATCCTCCGAAAGTGAGTAGTGAGGTGCACAGTGCTAGGTTCTCAAACTGGGGGCTGCGGACCCCCGGGGGTCCACAAATCCTAGTTTGGGAGTCTGCAAAATAATTTGCAATACATTATGCTGTATTAAATGTATGTCTTTCTCGAGTGAAATTACCTATAGGCACTCTATAATACTATTCTTCATGAAAAAAAAGTCATAACATAATTTTTTAAAAAATTGAAGAATTCAACCGTTTTTGACAAATTATATTTTGTGCTTCAATTCAATATACAGGATATCCCATGAAAACGAGCACACACTTAAACAGCTGATAAATCTTTCTTTTTCCCTTTGCAAATTAAATGATGGCAGCCAGACTGAACTTTGAAGAAA
The DNA here is from genome assembly GCF_001891065.2 of Hippocampus comes. NCBI lineage: Eukaryota > Metazoa > Chordata > Actinopteri > Syngnathiformes > Syngnathidae > Hippocampus > Hippocampus comes. Next base: position 6,367,589 of record NW_017842060.1, on the reverse strand, counting down.
GAAAATTCATCCTAAAATGCTACTGGAAGTATCAAAACACAGCTAAAGTTAACCGACCGAGAGAACTGTTTCATATTGTTGCTTTTATTTCAATCTGTAAGTATATTACTTTCATACTAATTTGCTCCTGGTTGTTCTTTCTAATTATATTGAAGGTTGAGTTTGGACAGGTGAATAAATACAATCTCAATCAAAATAATTCATATTATTAATTTTTCCATCACTGCACAGCCGTACAACATACGTACTCACTATCACTCCTGTGGATGCGTCCAAACTCTTCTCTCTCTAATTTGGTCTCCAAAAGATCTAACCTTGGCTGTCCCTCTGATGTTCATGAACCAAATAGCCGCAGCAGAACACAATGTTATAATGTCTGGCAATAAAAAAACAAGGGATTGGACAGTGCCAACAGCCAGAGAAAAGAGGAGGAAGACGAGTGAGGCTGCAGATGGGAGGCAAAAAAGAGAATCAGAAGAGGCCGAAGACAAACGCGTATTCTTGATGAGATATGAGCCTCAATCATGGATTTGGATGTAAGAAGACTTCACTGTAATTCCTAAAGTATTGCATGTACACTTTTCCCTAAGGATACGGTCCTACACTCCCACTTCCACATTTTGTGCTATGCGGTGTTGTCTTTTCCTTTCTGTATCGCAACGAGATGATATTTACTTTTGAGAGACCAACGACAGATTTTGAGCCCAAAATTGGCTTTCATAGGTAAACCATGGTGTTTGTCTCCTGGTTGTACTGTTGCTATTGCTGGCTAATTGGGTACGGTATTGAAAAATGCTCTTACTGTTTTGTAAATGTCGAATATAATTTTGAGAACTGTGCTAAAATGACTGAGAAAAACGGTGAGTTGTTGTCTTCTTGTGTTTTGTGCTTTGTAATGCAATATTTCGGGAAGGAATATTGTTATGCTATGTTCAGTGATGTTATATTACGCTATATGCTGCTGTGCAAAATTACGTTATGCTCTGCTATGTTGCGTTATCTTACACTATTCCGTGTGATACGATTCTATGTGAAGGTATGTGTTGATTATTCATCTATTTTTATTGAAACTATCTATTATTATAGAGTACAACAGAGCATTCTTATCATTGTAAAGCTAGAATTCAGGTCATGGATATCATATAGACAGTGCAGGTTGTGACTGATAAATGCATGTTGCACCATCCAGTGCTAGTAACCCACATGTTAACTAGTAATCCGGTTACCAATAAAGTTGTATCCAATCCAAAATCCAATCCAGGTTGCTGAAAGCCAAAATCACCATTTAAGGAGAATGAATAATTCATGTAAATGGTGGAACAAAGCAACAAAGACTTTCTTCAACAGTCCGCTCGTGTCCTTGCTAAGCAAATTTCGAAATTTATGTTCAGGACGACGCATTCAGTACGCAATGAATCCAAATGAGAAGTACTGGACGTTTTCGACTCAGACTGTATAAAAGTGGCCAGCAGAGGGCGACAGCACCGTTTGAAAAGAGTGATTTCGAACGAAAGAGAGGACGCGTTCTCTCACCTTGAGCAGGGGGTGCCCATGTCTGGTCCTCCAAATCCAGCCTGTTTTCGATGTCTCCCTCCGCCAACACACCTGATTTAAATGAGCAGCTCATCAGCAAGCTTTGTAGGAGAACCCTGACAACGATACTGACCATTTGAATCAGGTGTGTTAGAGGAGGGAAACAGAAAAACAGGCTGGATAGGGGACCTGGAGGACCAGACTTGGACACCCCTGACCTTGAACATGTCGTCTCAGAGATTCGAAGTCAAACTGAACATCGACTAATATATTGATTGATAGATGGATAGCAGGAATGTGGAAAAAACAGAGAGAGAGAGAGAGAGAGAGAGAGAGAGAGAGAGGGAGAGC
>NW_017842060.1:6348956-6365312 GCF_001891065.2 Hippocampus comes | reverse complement strand
GTACGGTATTGAAAAATGCTCTTACTGTTTTGTAAATGTCGAATATAATTTTGAGAACTGTGCTAAAATGACTGAGAAAAACGGTGAGTTGTTGTCTTCTTGTGTTTTGTGCTTTGTAATGCAATATTTCGGGAAGGAATATTGCTATGCTATGTTCAGTGATGTTATATTACGCTATATGCTGCTGTGCAAAATTACGTTATGCTCTGCTATGTTGCGTTATCTTACACTATTCCGTGTGATACGATTCTATGTGAAGGTATGTGTTGATTATTCATCTATTTTTATTGAAACTATCTATTATTATAGAGTACAACAGAGCATTCTTATCATTGTAAAGCTAGAATTCAGGTCATGGATATCATATAGACAGTGCAGGTTGTGACTGATAAATGCATGTTGCACCATCCAGTGCTAGTAACCCACATGTTAACTAGTAATCCGGTTACCAATAAAGTTGTATCCAATCCAAAATCCAATCCAGGTTGCTGAAAGCCAAAATCACCATTTAAGGAGAATGAATAATTCATGTAAATGGTGGAACAAAGCAACAAAGACTTTCTTCAACAGTCCGCTCGTGTCCTTGCTAAGCAAATTTCGAAATTTATGTTCAGGACGACGCATTCAGTACGCAATGAATCCAAATGAGAAGTACTGGACGTTTTCGACTCAGACTGTATAAAAGTGGCCAGCAGAGGGCGACAGCACCGTTTGAAAAGAGTGATTTCGAACGAAAGAGAGGACGCGTTCTCTCACCTTGAGCAGGGGGTGCCCATGTCTGGTCCTCCAAATCCAGCCTGTTTTCGATGTCTCCCTCCGCCAACACACCTGATTTAAATGAGCAGCTCATCAGCAAGCTTTGTAGGAGAACCCTGACAACGATACTGACCATTTGAATCAGGTGTGTTAGAGGAGGGAAACAGAAAAACAGGCTAAGAGGACGCGTTCTCTCACCTTGAGCAGGGGGTGCCCATGTCTGGTCCTCCAAATCCAGCCTGTTTTCGATGTCTCCCTCCGCCAACACACCTGATTTAAATGAGCAGCTCATCAGCAAGCTTTGTAGGAGAACCCTGACAACGATACTGACCATTTGAATCAGGTGTGTTAGAGGAGGGAAACAGAAAAACAGGCTGGATAGGGGACCTGGAGGACCAGACTTGGACACCCCTGACCTTGAACATGTCGTCTCAGAGATTCGAAGTCAAACTGAACATCGACTAATATATTGATTGATAGATGGATAGCAGGAATGTGGAAAAAACAGAGAGAGAGAGAGAGAGAGAGAGAGAGAGAATCAGAGCTAGCTAGCGTGTAGATAGACAGACAGATACAGAGTGTGTGTGTGTGTGTGTGCGTGTGTGTGTGTGTGTGTGTGTGTGTGTGTGTGATGGGCAAATATATCCAGACAGACAGACAGACAGATAGATAGATAGATAGATAGATAGATAGATAGATAGATAGATAGATAGATAGATAGATAGATAGATAATCAGACAGACAAATAGTGTGGATGGATGGATGGGACAGAACAGGAACATAGAAAGACAAATGGACAGATATACAGACAGGTGTGTGATTGGTGGATAGAAAGATGGGTGTATGGGTGAACGCCTGGACAGATGGCTGGACGAACAGACGACAGACTACAGACGACGGATGACAGATAGCAGCATGTTGTTGTTACACTTCACTCGTGTTAATATTCAAACGCACTTAGAGTGTTCAACACCCCGCACCCCACCCCACCTCAAATTCTCTTGCGTTTTTTTTTAATCAATTCAGTTCCACCTTTCTCCAGTCCAAGTGATTGCGAGCAGCTGTACAGAGCATTAAGGTGTCAAACGGGCCCTAATTCATCACGCCGCAGCGACTCTAATTATTCATGCCAAAATGTCAACATTCCCCATGCTCCATTTCCTGTTTCCCATAACCCCTTTCCCAATTTTGTAGGTAAAAAGTGTGTTTTAAAGCCGACACACAGTGGCAGATGTAAAGCGATGACAAGTGATGAAAACAAGAACAACGAGTTAGTTTCAGCGTGTTTTCTTACATTGTTATTGCCTACTTATTAATAGCTGCCGTGTTTCATCTTTAAATGGTCAAATACTTGGTTTAACAAGTGTCAGCATCCTGACAGTAAAACACAGTAGCGTGCCGAAGTTTTAATCAAAAACAAGGTAGAGGTTGTATTCATAAATAAAATTATTGTAAAATCATGAAACCATTTCAACACTCCATTTGCCCAAAATCATGTTCTTGCGCTGGACGGTCTTTTACTAAAATGAAATAAAATGACTCAAGTGGCTGTTAACTCTTGAATGTTCTTTTTACACTCCCAATCGGGGGTGTGCGTCTCACTAGTGAAAGATGATTTGATAAATACCTGAATACATGGGGTGCGATATGATTCAAGGACAGTTCCTTTTGAAGTGGAACGATTCAAAGATAGACTGGGGATTTAGAAGCATGCCATTGGTGGTTACCAATGTGTTCTCAGGTTTGGCAGCCAAACACTTCAGCACCTGATTGTTGGCGCCAGGTGTATCTTCCTTCAGTCAGACTGGTCTTGTACCCCCACAAAGAAGTGTTTGAGGCTGGCTGGGACTACACTTTCTTCTCCATGCCATAGATGTACAGTAAGTTGGTTGGGGGAGGACAGGACATCATACGTGGTATGTATGATGACGGTTATCCTATTAGCCTTCGTGCTCCACAGCTCGTGACCACATGATTTTCCTCCTCTCCACACCCTACCCTCCTCAACCAGCGCCCTCACATCTTTGAACCAGTTTTACAATTCGGACCGTTTTTATGTGATACTTTCTACCCTCCTTCCACACTACTGAAAAAAAAGAATCCATCCACAGTCTAAAAGCTTCCTGTCCAACTCTTCGCTAACTTTTTCTTCGGCTTTACAGATGCCATGCGGGACTGAGACTATTTTACACAATCAATGCAAATGATGCCCAAATTACCTTTTTACGATTAAAATTTGCACTCGGGTGCCCCAAAAAAAAAAAAAAAAAAACTTGGTTGACACTGAAAGGACTTTTGATGAATGCTAATGAATCATTTTAATCACTTTAACCCAAGCATATTCTTTGATACATTGTATTATTTCTCAGTAACAGTTGACACGAAAGGAGTTTAAAAAAAAGCATTATCCATCTTGAAATTTAAAAAAAAAAACTAAATTCAAAGTTTCTCCATCAACGTGCACTCCGTCGCCGCCTTCCACAGGCTGCACTCATGCAGTCGTGACAGCACAAGAGTGACACACAAAGGCTTTAAAAACTCTTTCCCTCAGGAGGTTTTGATAGGATGAATATGACGCAGGGCCACGTCAAAAAAAAAAAAAAAAAAAAAAAAGCAAATTTAGACCCAACACCTTCCCTCCATCCCTCCCTCCTCATTCATATTTATGAGCGGTGACTGGCAAAGTCATTGTTGGCTAATTACAGTGTGGTGAACCTTCTTTGTCTTTAGATTGGTGGAGACTGAGACATGCTGTGCTTTGCTTTGCTGCACTTGTGCAAACCTCTTGCTTCCATGCCCATATTATTGTTAGTGCTTGTGTGCTGGACTACAATATACCGTGCATGTGACGGCCTCTGTACATCGTAAAGACGGAACTTTTCGCTATTTACTCAGAAAGAGGATTTGTTCAATTACTCGGACAGTAGCACCCCCCCAAAAAAAAAAACAATTGGCTTTCCAAGTACCGCTATAATGAGCAACATTGAAAAACATTAGCATTGTAGGCCAAAACTATGATCAAACAACAGATTGTGATTGTTTTACTAAAATTGTAATATTACAAAAAAAAAGACAGAATTTTCCAAGACAGTCCAACGCGAATGTAATAAACTTGAAATCAAAATAAAGTCATCATATCACAAGGGGGGAAAAATATTCATATCATAAAACAGTTTTAACATGGGGAAAACAACACTATAAATGGAGTGAAAATATTTGGAGAAACTTTTTTTTCAATCTGAGATTAAAGGCGGAATGAAAAAAAAATGTCATAATAATAATCATGATAATAATAATAATACTAGAATAATATTTCTTTTACATTCAACGACAATTAAGATGTTATATTACATGAAAAATATTTCATATATATGTCAATAAAGTCAAAACAAGAAAAAAAAATCCAATTTAACAGGAATTATTTAAAAATGCCATAATTTAAAACCCATTAAAAATGAATAACAAAGTAATCACTCCAAAAGTGGCTGTTTTGTACAAAATCCAATAAAATGGGTCCTTTCGCCTTGTGGCTTATTCGAAAAACTGGCTTAAATTAATAACCCAAAAAGCTGGGTTGGTGTCTTTTTACCCATATTGAGTTACTTTTGACCCAAACTGTTTTCAGAGTGTTTTGGGGACATGGCATCATTTGAGGGTTGTTTGGTGGGTTATTCATTTGACCCAACTTTTGGGTGACATGAACATCCCATTTGGGTCGGCCTTTTTTTTTTTTTTTTAACCCAATTTGGGTTATTTTTGACCCAACTGTTTTGACAGTGTCGAAAGCCGAAGTCCCTACAGAAAACCAATGCAGGCATGATTGTATCTTAACGTACTTATTGTACTGCATAACTGCATCAACATCAGTCAAGATGTAAAGCAGTGATGGCTATTAACAGCAGGGGGCACTAGAATAATGCAGGGATAATATGACTAAACCTGGAAAAACTCAGTGGGAGACCTATTTCTGTTCATAATCACAACCATCATACCCCCAGATATGAAATATGAATTATTTTAATTTTACTTCGTGCAGTTTTTACCTCACTGAAAATAACTGGAACCACATATTTTTCTATTCAAAAAGTACATACTGGTAGTTGAAAATCGACATTTGAATGATTCGGAACTGATGCTAAGGTACGTTCACTATACGAACAAGTTACAGAAAACCTGAAAGAATTCACGTCCATTTCGGCTTCCGACTACCTCGCAATAACAAGAAAAACAACAAAATGTCATCTCCGGTGACAATTATTCTGATTAAGTGGATATCACGTGTCGTGATTTGGTCTTAAAAATCATGAAAGTCATCAGTGGCTGTGCGTCACTACAAATCCAAGCGAGCATGTGCGCTAAAACTCCAAACATTCCAAAACCTATCAAAGCATTTGTGTAATTATGGCACTTGACAGTGTAAAAAAAGATTAATGGTATTATTATTACCATTTAACCGAGTGGAGTGAATTCCATGTGTGCATTTTTTCCTCTCAGTTTGGTCCCGGCCCTGCTGACTGAGCGCGCCAGCTTTTATTTTCACTCGAGCAGCACAGTTGGAAGTAGATGTGGTGTTGGCCGTATCTTTTTTTAATTTTTTTTTTTTTTTTTTTATGTACTTGTGAAATTTAAACGCAATAGCCAAAGCAAAAATGTGTTTAGTTAGTTGCCAGTGCATCTAAGGGTAAAGTTTTTTTTTTCATGATAATAATGAGTGCACGAAATCCTTTTTACTTTTTTTTTTTCTCATGTGCAAAGGTTGTATTATGAAAAGATGGATGGATGGAGACCTTTCGTATTGCACGCTGCTCAGCATATGCATTCAAAGCTATTGTTGAGATTACCACTGAATGGAGCCATTAATGTGCCAGTGTAGTATAATAATAACATGCACGCCTGTTAGCGAAACCCACGTTAAAAAAAAAAAAAAAAAATACAAACATGACAACATTTCTCTCTGCATTCTTCGCTTGAGCTACGGATGTTGCCATAGTAACACAAGTATGTCTTATCAAGTACAGCCCTTGTGATTCCCCCCCTCCCCCAATGTTCACTGTAGGTATGACAACACACAGGCCGTGGAGCATTCATTTCCATGTTTAATGGAGCTCGTAGCCTTAACCTTCGAACCCGCCCCGTCACGCCGCTATTAGCTCATGTTAAATTAGCCTGGTAGCACTGTCGAGGCTTTCTATGATCTCCAAATAGACATGAAGGTGAGAGTTGACATGACGATGGAGCCAAATATCGTGGAGTGTATCCAGGCAATTTGATGCTGAATGATTAAACACCAGTATAGTGTATTTTATGAATTTTTGTAGTGTATACTGGTGCACTGTTCAAGAGGCCAATCCCAATGTTATAAAGATAGCTAAAAGTGATCTTGTATTTTTTTTTGTGATGATATCTTTTGGGTTTTTGTTCGCTGTAAACCAGGGCTGTCAAACTAATTTTTGTCGTGGGCCTCATTTTAGTTACCGTTTCCCTTGGAGGGCCATTATGACTGAAACCAAATTTTAAAAAGTCAATAATAACGGTTTATTCAACTATTGTTTAAGTTACTGAAATGAGGGGTTTGGTTCCAAGAAAATGCTCTTTTATTTATTACATATGAGAATTTGAAATTTTGGTCTAGATTTTAGCAAGCATCATGCAAGTTGACATGCTCGATTTGCTTCCACGGGCCACATAAAATGACGTGGTGGGCCGGATCTGGCCCCCGGGCCTTGAGTTTGACACCAGTGCTGTAAGCTATCAACCAACGGATATTTGAACATAAAGTGGAGCAACCGTAGACATATGACAATAGTCGCAGGCATTTTTTTTTGTTTGTTTGTTTGTCTCAAGGCACCACTGTTACATGAGTATGCTTTTTGAATTATACATTACAGAAATAATGTTTTCCATGACGGTGACTTGTTGTAGAAACAACTTTGTATTGCGTGTACAAGCACATGTTAATATTTATATAATGTGTTGTTGTGGGTGCGATCATTAATGCCCCATGCATTGCCCTCATTTAACTTATTTTTATTTATTTATTTATTTATTTTAAAGCTCGTTTGGTTGTTTCCTTGGCAACTTAGGCTCAGTTGCCAAACACAGAAGACTAAGGACAGAGAAAGGCAGTAGTGTACAGTTGAATTGCTCTTTTGCATTTGCATTTTGGGGCAAATAACATACAAAAGTGTGCAAGTGCGCACACACACACACACACACACACACACACACACACACACACACACACACACACACACACACACACGCAAAAAAAAAAATTGGATGATGATATTGGATACAAAAACAATACATTTTAAATAAATAAACAACTGCATGAATGAAATTTATATTAATAGAGGGTTAGACGCCATTATTGAATTGTCTTAATCACTTTTCTGGACATGACTTGGTTGGCCTACAAAGCCATAAATAATTCATGACCGTGAAAAAAAAAAAAATTAAAACAAAAACAAATAATAACATTTCCATTTAATCAACATCAGTCCCACTCCCAAAAGTGGTTGCTGAAATACAACCAAAAACACAGCTGTGCTCAGACCCTTATCATTATCAATCATCATCACCATCATCATCATCACCATCAAAATGTTGAACTCCTTTCTCACTTTCTGTGCACTCTATGCAGCATCATCTTCTCTTTCGTCCCCCACCCTAAACATCCGCTTTATAGCAGGCAGTGCATGTTGTGGACGCGTCTACTGCGACACATGCCCCTGTCACTCATAGTAACAGTCGAGTCACACTGTCTGTTTTTTTTGTTTTTTTTTTGAGACGTGGGGGTGGTTGGGAGGGGTGGGGGGGCATTTATTTGAAGTGTGGCTTTAGTCATTCATGTGGATGACACACCTGGAGGTAATATAAGCACCCATTTGAGGAAAGACGATGCAACGTTGCTTTCGGAGCCGCTATCAGCAAAGTACACGATTTCATTTCAACTTGGTAATCACTTTGTGACCGCGACTTGTTTCTGCGCCCGCTGACTGGCTTGCTCGCTTGCTCTTGTTGGAATTAATGAAGCTGTTTGATGTGAGGCCACCGTGAGCCCAAACGAAAGGAGCGGACCATCCACGACACATGAAAGCTCTTCAGTGCATTTGGGCCGAGACGCCATGGGGGGCCTGCTCAGGCCATTTAATGAAGGGAAGCAACAGCTAAATACTGCAATCATGCATCCATCTATTTTCGATCCCTTCATTAGCGTTGCAGGTGAGCTTGAGGCGGAATACACCCTGACAGGTTGAAAACCATTCGTGCTGGAAAATCCCATTGATTGCATCCACATTTAATACACCGTGCGGTATTATTTTTTTCTTGAACCATAAAATCATGGTGCGATTGCCAAGGAATATGCCGATTGACACAAATACAGGACAAGGGCGACACAAAAGGAGAGCGTGTGGGCGTTTTTTTTACATTTTAAATCAACTCTCACAGCTCATGCATAAAATTAATTAGGAAAGATGAAACTGAGGGGCATTTTCCCTTTAATTACAGCTTCATTTTCGACGCTTGAACTGTAGTTTCGGTTCGTTGTCATTTTTTTAAAAGCACTCTTGGTTTCTTTTTTCTTTTGTGAACAAAACTTTTGGGTTTTTTTTTTTTCAATTTTAGTGATACAATTACTTTTTGTTAACGATAAGAACCATGATGTAGACACCGATTCACGCTCACATCGTCAACCTCGGACAAGTTAGACTCTTTCATGAACCTTTCCGTCAACCTCGGACAAGTTAGACTCTTTCATGAACCGAACATGCATTATTATTATTTATTTTTATTTTTTTTTGCAACGTAGCAGGACACCATTATACATCGATCCCATGCTCATTCTCTCGTCTATGCGGTGGATGTTGTCACAAGTACTTCACCAGGCTGCCTTAAAAACTGTATACTGTACCACCTTGAATTTTGTAATATGTAGAAATGAACTCTTTCTCCGCGATTGTTCATCTTCGTTTGTGAGGACAATCTCAACTATCCATAAATTGCCTTTTTTTCTCATCCAGGGGCAAGAAAAGCAGCGCTTCTTCCACTCATCATATCCATCTCGGTTCGCTTTTTTTTTTTACAAGTCGCCAGCGTCAGCGGTGCCAAGAGAGACACAAACAGAGAGCGGATGGATGAGTAGGAGGAAGGAGGAGCGCCCAGTGATGGAAGGATCGGCGGCTTTTCATTTATCCGTGGGACGATAAGAGGAAGAGCCCCAGCTGGGATGGGGTTAATATTTCCCCAGCCTGAAATCACGAAAGGGAGGGTTTCCGCTAGTGAGCCACCAGTGGCACGGCTCTGGTTAGTTAATGGTTACACGCAGCATCCTGCCACTCAGACGCCATTTTGGCGAGGTGACAAAAGAAGGCCCTGCCTCAGTGTCCGAACGCCGTCGCCATCCATCCCGAGGGGCGACGGGGAGCACAAATGCACAAATACGCAGATGGCGGGAGGCCAACGCTGATGCTGTAAACATGACTTGTTAACAGGAAGTAAACCCGATGCAGCCGCCGTCGCCGCCTTGACTGACAGGACGGCTGAGCGCATTTTTTTTCCCTCCCCCTTCTCGAAATCATCACTAAATTGTCTTTTTTTTTCCCTCACACCTCCTGAATAAGCAAGTGTACTGCTGACTCTCCGAAGCTGAAATACACACAGTGCTTAACACATTTCGTAAGACCACCTGTTCCTATTTGTCTCAGTGAGCATCCGGCATAGTGGTGTGCTTTAATACAGACTGTTTCGAGTTCGTTCAGATCTCAGAAAGCGGAGCCATTCAACCAAAGACCTTTCTGCGTCTCAGGAATTCTTCCAAATGACGACAATTTGCATGAATTCATAAATAACAAGAATACTAAGTATTTGAAACTCTGCAGGGGGTGCTACAGACCCATTTTGGGCCTCCATTTAAACCCCAAGTAAATTTCAGACATTCTAGTAGGCATTCCCTGACATTTTTTTTTTCTTTCTAGCCAAAGCCAACAGTTTTGGAGTCAAAATTGACACTTCTGAACTGTTCATAATTCCTTCCACCTTGTTTAAGATCACAGTTTCCGGCTGTATAAAAACAACCTCAGAGCATTATGCTGCCACCACCATGCTTCCTTGTATGTCTGGTGTTGTTTTGGTGCTCCAAATCCAGTGAGCATATCATATGGAATTATGGCTAAAAATTTCAACAGAGCACATTCTGTAATGGTCTGAAGAAACTAGGGTTGAAGCAAACACAGACTTGCAGAAACTGAGTTTTTAGGCATGGTGATGCCCCCTAGAAGTGATCATGATCATCAACATCATCATCATCAATCCATCCATCCGTCTATCCACTTTCGAAGCCGCTTATCCTCACCAGGGTCACAGACGTGTTATAGCCTATCCCAGCTGTCTTCGGGTAGTAGGTGGTGTACACCATGAAGCGGTTGCCAGCCAATCGCAGGGCGCACGGAGAAGAACCACCATCCGTGCTCATACTCACACCTAGGAACAATTTGGAGTCTTCAATTACCCTGCCATGCATGTTTTTGGAATGTAGGAGGAAACCGGAGTACCCGGAGAAAACCCACGCAGGCATGGGAAGAACATGCAAACTCCACACAGAAAGGCCGGAGCTGGAATCGAACCCGGTACCTCTGCACTGTGAGGTCGACATGTAACCACTCGATCACCCGGATGCCCATCATCATCCATCCATCATCTAATCCGCTTTTCCTCAGATGGGTCGCAGGCATGCCGCAGCCTATCCCAGCCGTCTTCGGGCAGTAGGCGGGGGACACCCTGAACCGGTTGCCAGCCAATCACAGGGCACACATCAACAAACAACCGTCCGCGCTCACACTCACACCTAGGGACAATTCAGTCTTCAATTACCCTGCCATGCATGTTTTTGGAATGTAGGAGGAAACCGGAATACCCGGAGAAAACCCACGCAGGCACGGGAAGAACATGCAAACCCCACACAGAAAGGCCAGAGCTGGAATCGAACCCTGTACCTCTGCACTGTGAGGCCGGCGTGCTAACCAGTCGCCCACATATAAATAACAATAAACAGTGATTAGAGGAGAGCCTTTGTATTGCCTGGTGCAAGGCCCTAATAATAACACGTTTGGATTTTACTTCACCTAAAGTGACAAAAGCACCACACACTCACAAAAACACATTTAAATGTTATTTCATACGGCTCTGCCAAGACAAGGGAATTAGGCAGCTTAGAGAAAGTGTTTTGATTTTTAAATGTGTGCTGCTGATGTGACTCACGCATATGAAAGGCCCATTTAAAGAGGGACTGGTGGGGGGTTTCAAACGGGTCTCTTTAGGCTTCCAGCACTCTACAGGTTTGAGATCAGAGGCAGGCCTCATGTGATCGACGAGCTGAGCTTTTAAACCTGCGAAACAGACTCGCTGCTAAACATCCTAGCCTGACCCAGCGTAGCTCCCAAACACTCGAAAAGGAGAGGGGGGGAAGTTGTGAGGTGGGACGTCAGTCTTTTCGTGTTCTCTACTGTGACAGCGACAGGAGGCGATGGCGGCCCACCACAAGAGCTATGAAAATCTAAGAAGGGATTTTTTTTTTTTTTAATGTGTGGACTGATTAATGAATTCTACAATCTTCTGATATATGCTTTTGGTTGAGTGCGAGGGTGCAGAGACGGGAAAGTGTTAGGCCCACACTGAAAAGAAAATACTGTATGTCAAATTATGTGGAAAAATCATCTTTGACGGTCATCTCATAAAATGTTGACGTTGATCTTATAATATGACTTTTTGGGTTGAAAAAAAAAACCCTACTGCTTTATTATCATACTGAAAAGATGGAAAGGAGCATCAAATAGCTGCAGGTCAATCAGAACGCTGAAGCTCGAGATCAGAACATATTACTGAGGTCCTAAAAACTTTACCCTGGCTCCCAATCAACCGTAGAATCGATTTTAAAAGCCTGCTATTGGTCTATAAATAGCCGGAATGGCACAATTCATCCCAAAAGTTACTGAAGTAAATGCAATGGAAGGTAAGTCAATGTAGCACCTTACTACTCACGTCTGACTACTGCTATTGATATCTTTATCCCAACCATAAGACATATGCTCACATACAATATCAAAAAACATTTAACACTTACAGATAAAGACATACACACTTGGGACCAGCTTGCGGTTTTATTTTGTTTCTTACTTTTGATTCAAGTATTCATTTGCCACGACTGACATAACTGAAGACCCAAGAAAATGTCAAGATTTAACGGCGCATTTTCCTGACGCTCCAAGCCTCTAACAAGGGCTATTCAGCATAATGTCAGGGTGAAAGCTATTCACCCGATATACATTTTTCGCCCTTAATACGCACATGCTTTAATTATAGTGGCGCATTTATGAAGCCTGTCTTTTTTAAAATGCTCCTTTCACCACCAAAGAAGTGAAAAATGTTTTTTTTTTTCCCACCACCAGGCAGCAAACAGACGAAAGAGCAATAGAGCACCGCAGAACATAAATGCAGTACATGATACAAGTAGTCATTTTCAAGGCTACTGTATAGTTGTCAGCGCGTGTCCATTAACCTGTTCCAGACACAATTGTTAGCATTCCGCCGCTTTTTCGAATGAGAATGCATGCGAGGTGCTAATATTCAAGTGGCGTCATTTTGCATACATTTCATGGCCAGGCTGTACTTGATTTCGATGCTTAATTTAGATGCGGCATTTGCATGAAGCTGGTTGAGCGCATGCAAATGGCTGGCCCGGCGCACTCTGTGAGCTGGATGCCTTGCAAGCCCACTCACTTTGCTACGACGGCGGAACCTCGAAAGTCAAACGCCTCGCAGGTCCAACTTTTTGGAGCTTTTGAGCGTGTATTGCTCTATTTTAAGATTTTTGTGATTTCTAAAAAAAAAAAAAATCGTATCCCAAAAGATGCTGCTTTTTTTTTTTTTTTTTAAGTTTGAAAGAAGAATTGAAAAATACAAATCAATTGTGCGGCAAAAAAAAAAAAAGAAAAAACCTTTAGGCACTGTGATGTCATTTTCAGTCGCCAGGAAGTGGCAGCATAAGGCAAAATGGCCGCCCCCCTGAGATGGATAATGGGTGGATTCAATTCATATTCCACAAATGCAATATGAATCAGAATCCTGTGTTGACACTTGATCGTTCCTCTTGTCAGTTTGTTTGTAACGTTTGCGCAATTTGCATTCGGCCTTGCTCCTGGATTACTAGTACTGCTCCCTGTAGAATGTGTGCCTTTTTTTTTTTTCCGCTGTTCTCATGAATTTTGGCGTCTTCCTGTTGACCTTCCTTGCTCTGTCCTCCTATCATCATTGCCACATGATTTTCTAGTCTTTGCCTTTTGTTGTGTTGCTTTTGTTTGCGTTTCACCTTGCACCGCAGGTTCCATTATGGGTTTTTTTTCCCCTACCAGTTTGGTAGAGTATTTTGTTGCCCATTTTTTGCTCTTTGGTATTTATTTATTTGGCACTTTATTATTATTATTATTATTATTATTTATTTTAAATAAAGACTGTCAAATTCTTGTATCTTGTCACAGATCATAAAACCGGCTTGGCGTACGCCCCAAAAATGTGTCTTCCTTTTGAATACTCCACTAACGTGGCGGCTTTTGAACACAGGCGGAAGAGCGAGTGTGTGTGTGTGTGTGTGTGTGTGTGTGTGTGTGTGTGTGTGTGTGTGTGTGTGTGTGTGTGTCTGTGCCAGCTAGCATGTTACCAGGCTTCCCATCGATGTGGCTGCTTCAGAGCGCCACGTTGTCAGCCACAAGTGCACAAACATAATGGAGAGAAAGGCATAAAAAGGAGTCAGCAGGAAAAAGTCTGATATGGACTGGGACTTTTCACTGGCATGGCCGTTTAGAGTGCCTCGTTATTGTGGTGAGGAAAAAGACCAATCTGGTGGGACATATTCCGGCAAACAGGGGATTCATGTGAATCGAGTGAAGGCATAAAAAAGATGCTTAATGAAGTCGCATCCATAATGAAAATGAGCTTACATTTAAACACGAGGGTGGAGACTTTTTATACACACTGTATACATGTACAGTACAAACTAACACATTCGAAAATAACCTCAATCAGACACGCTATGTCACTCCTTTCCGAGGACCGAAACAGAGATGCACAGTTCCCTCAGACTTGTCTGCGTTGCTACAGGTGAGCCGTCATTATGGGGAGAGAGAGAGAGAGAGAGAGAGAGAGAGAGAGAGAGAGAGAGAGAGAGAGAGAGAGAGAGAGCGCGTGGCTGTGTTTGGCCTCACCTCCCTTCCCCATGCCGGAGTGAGCCGCCAGTGAGACGCAGGAGGAGGCTGCTGCTGCCAGTGACACGGCTGTCACAGGCGCGCGCCTCATTACCGCCACCGCAAATGTCAAAGCACTAAAGTAGTCACTCACCACTAGGCCGGACACGCGGTCACGCCGCCACGTGTTTTTTACAGGGAGAGGGTTAACAACAGTGCGCGGAGAAAGGCGTCCCTTTCAGTCGTCTTTAGTGTTTAAGGCAGCGTGCGGGATGGCCGCGTGCTCGCGTGACAGCAGGCAACAGGTTTTTGGAGCCAACTTCCTTCAGAGTCATTACTGTCAATTCCAGGATGCTTTTAGCCACATGTCACCCAGTGTGCCGTACGACGTATGCGCCCAAAGTAGTTCCCCTCATTATATGTTCAAGCCGTGAGGGGAAACTTCATTGAAATGGGTTATATTTCGACTCTAAACAATTTTTGGACACAGCAGCTATCAGCTATTAAAATATTCCGCCAGCATCAGTTATTCAGTGGGTGCCTGGAAGAAAAAAAAATTGGAATATTCCCCATTTAAATTAGGAACATAAAGAGAAAGTAAAGAATTAAACGGCTTGCGCATTATGATAGGTTGATTGCGGCTACTGGTGTGTGTGACTTAAGACAGTCATGCTGACAGACAAAGAAGACTTTCACAACTACTGTAAATGACTCAGTAAGCTGAACGGTGGCTGGCTAGTTAAAGTGTTAAAATATCTCTGGGTTTTGTGCTGTCAAGCTAAGCAGACTTCCAAAAAGCGTTGACGTTTTTTGTTTGATGTTTAGTTTGACAGTAAACTAGGAATGGCATTGTTTGTGTTTTTTTACTTTTTGCGTAATACGTGGTTCGCACTGATTTCAATGCTATTTCCTGATAATGCCGTTCACGAGAAAGGAGAAGGCGTTTTGTGTCGTGGAGTTTGATAAGAATGGATGATCTGAAGAGCCGGATAACTGAGGCCTTGACAACCATCGATCCCGATTTGCTCCTTCACGTTTGGCAATAAAAGGAATACCGTTTCAATGTATGCCGTGCAATCGAGAGCTCGCATACTGAACATCTGCGAACAATGCGAATTGTATTTTATCTTCACGTAAGTGTGACTGTATAGGCCAAACTGGGCATAGCAGGAACAGCTACAGTGTCCTGTATGTATTATGATTATGCTTCTTACTCATTTTATTTCATGGTTGTTCTTTTAAGTGACATTCACAGTGGAGTTTGGGTAGTAGAATACAAGCTAAATTTTGAAATGAACACCTGCCCCCTCCAAAATGTCTGTGCAAGTGCCTGATTGTCAGGTTATCAGGCTGTTCTTGCACCAAAGCACGGCAAGAACATGCTAGCTCTCCGCGGAACGGAACATTTGATGACATCGTGTTACATTACAGCTGATTACTAGTGACTTTCAACAGAAGCGCGTGTTATATTGCTGGCTTTAGCGCGCATCACTTTAAAAAAAAAAAAAAAAAAAAGATGTCCGTACACAACTTCCCCACCGACCATACCCATCTTAAAGCGGAATGTGGATGTTCCAAGGGCAGCTGTAAATTGTCCGGTGTAATTGGATGCCAAAGAAGTCATTCAGTGAGCAAGCCGTACACCGCTTCCCATACACATATACCGTGAATCCTTTGACTCAGTTGCCATAGTGATGGGCTCCTTGACCCCGGGGTTGACTTGGAAGGAAAGCGAAGACGCCAAAGTACTTTCCTCTTTGTTGTGCTCGGCCTCATCACCAACACAAATGAAGAATTGGGAAAGCGGAACAAGGAGAGATGAGGAATTAAGCACTTTGAAACTGTTTGCATAACGAGCTCCTTCGCCATGCGGCGCCTTCTCCGGGTTTTAATCACCTGCGCTCTCCAGACCACCTACACCCTTCTTCATGGTCCGAAGCGGGACCGAAGGCCTGACGCGCGATCCGAGGAAAATTAATTCGCCGAGCCTGATTGCCATTAGCGCCGTGCGATTATACACCTTGATTACTGTGCCCACCCCGAGGACCATGACGGGGCTCCTGGCGCACGTTTCGAAAAGGTGCGCATAACATTAGGTGATTGCCCCGCAACAGATCCATCCAAAAGCCCCCCGAGACCATATAGACTGTCTCAAGTAGGACTGTGATTATTAATTGGCACTTGAGGTGACCTGATACCCGGAGCTCCAAACACAGTAAGTGCCTTCAATCCGGTCGCACGGCCAAATGAATTCAGTCTCATTCAAAGTCATTATTGGATTATTATTGTCGAGGGAGAATTGTTTGGAGTTCAAGCATGGATAACCGGAATGTTGGACTCTTGAGGGAAGACGGGGGGGGGG
>NW_017842060.1:6348171-6348848 GCF_001891065.2 Hippocampus comes | reverse complement strand
CTCTGAGGGGAGGCTGGGGGGGGGGGGCGCACTTGCTCCTCTCGAGGTGGGCTTAAGATGCTGAATGGCCCCCGAAGATGACAAAGGCTTTGTCTTGGAGATGGGCCACTTCACTACCTTTGGTAAATACACTGGATGAGAGTGCCTGATCGCTCTTGACTGATTGTTAATGTTAGAAAAACAGTATACGCCGACATCTTAATCAATAATTGTGTCCTTGAGGAATAGTAGGAATTCATGATTATCGGTTTGTCGCAGAGATTCTGTGGTGGGTGGCCATCGAACACAGGTCACAGTTTTAACCCTTTCGGGTACAGCGGTTACTACATTGGACAGGTTTTCAGGTGATCAGGGTACAGGTTATCATTATTTGTCCGTGAAAGGGTGATGTGGCTCTCTTTCAAAATTTTGTGTCCATTGGTGCCTTGAGTGACCCACTTTATGCAATTTTTGAGACACGAGCCATCATTCAGCCGATTCTTGGACTTGTGACTCGCTTCACACCAAGCAGCAGTTTGGTAGGTCGTGAACAATTTTCCAAAAAGAGGTTTCACGCTGTCACGTCAGTCGATCCATCAATCCATTTTTAACACCACTTATTCTGAACAGAGCTACGGGGGGTTGCTGGAGCCTATCCCAGCTGTCTTCGGGCGGAAGGCAGACTACACCCTGAACTG
>NW_017842060.1:6300756-6347900 GCF_001891065.2 Hippocampus comes | reverse complement strand
CATTCAGTGAGCAAGCCGTACACCGCCTCCCATACACATATACCGTGAATCCTTTGACTCAGTTGCCATAGTGATGGGCTCCTTGACCCCGGGGTTGACTTGGAAGGAAAGCGAAGACGCCAAAGTACTTTCCTCTTTGTTGTGCTCGGCCTCATCACCAACACAAATGAAGAATTGGGAAAGCGGAACAAGGAGAGATGAGGAATTAAGCACTTTGAAACTGTTTGCATAACGAGCTCCTTCGCCATGCGGCGCCTTCTCCGGGTTTTAATCACCTGCGCTCTCCAGACCACCTACACCCTTCTTCATGGTCCGAAGCGGGACCGAAGGCCTGACGCGCGATCCGAGGAAAATTAATTCGCCGAGCCTGATTGCCATTAGCGCCGTGCGATTATACACCTTGATTACTGTGCCCACCCCGAGGACCATGACGGGGCTCCTGGCGCACGTTTCGAAAAGGTGCGCATAACATTAGGTGATTGCCCCGCAACAGATCCATCCAAAAGCCCCCCGAGACCATATAGACTGTCTCAAGTAGGACTGTGATTATTAATTGGCACTTGAGGTGACCTGATACCCGGAGCTCCAAACACAGTAAGTGCCTTCAATCCGGTCGCACGGCCAAATGAATTCAGTCTCATTCAAAGTCATTATTGGATTATTATTGTCGAGGGAGAATTGTTTGGAGTTCAAGCATGGATAACCGGAATGTTGGACTCTTGAGGGAAGACGGGGGGGGGGGGGCGCACTTGCTCCTCTCGAGGTGGGCTTAAGATGCTGAATGGCCCCCGAAGATGACAAAGGCTTTGTCTTGGAGATGGGCCACTTCACTACCTTTGGTAAATACACTGGATGAGAGTGCCTGATCGCTCTTGACTGATTGTTAATGTTAGAAAAACAGTATACGCCGACATCTTAATCAATAATTGTGTCCTTGAGGAATAGTAGGAATTCATGATTATCGGTTTGTCGCAGAGATTCTGTGGTGGGTGGCCATCGAACACAGGTCACAGTTTTAACCCTTTCGGGTACAGCGGTTACTACATTGGACAGGTTTTCAGGTGATCAGGGTACAGGTTATCATTATTTGTCCGTGAAAGGGTGATGTGGCTCTCTTTCAAAATTTTGTGTCCATTGGTGCCTTGAGTGACCCACTTTATGCAATTTTTGAGACACGAGCCATCATTCAGCCGATTCTTGGACTTGTGACTCGCTTCACACCAAGCAGCAGTTTGGTAGGTCGTGAACAATTTTCCAAAAAGAGGTTTCACGCTGTCACGTCAGTCGATCCATCAATCCATTTTTAACACCACTTATTCTGAACAGAGCTACGGGGGGTTGCTGGAGCCTATCCCAGCTGTCTTCGGGCGGAAGGCAGACTACACCCTGAACTGGTCGCCAATCAGTCACAGGGCACACATAGAGACAAACGAACATTCACACCCACATTCACACCATCACTGAGTGGGAACTGATCCCACGCTGCCCACACACAAATCCGGCATGTGTCCCACAACACCATCAAGGACTTCGACAGGTCAACACCCCCTCTAATTTTCTATGCGTCTGTGCGTTTACACAAACTGCCTTCGCCTTCCTTGGACCATGATAAGCAACATCAGACATTTACCCGGTAGCTAAACCAGTATCACACCTGTCCAAAACCCATCCATTTTCTGATCGGCTTTATCCTCACAAGGGTCGAGGGGCGTGCCAGAGCCAATCCCAGCCGGGGGCCACCCTGAACCGGTTGCCAGCCAATCGCAGGGCACACAGAGACAAACAACCATCCGCGCCCACACTCACACCAAGGGACAATTTAGAGTGTTCAATCAGCCTGCCATGCATGTTTTTGGAATGTGGGAGGAAACCGGAGTACCCGGAGAAAACCCACACAGGCACGGGGAGAAC
Organism: Hippocampus comes; assembly: GCF_001891065.2. Classification (NCBI taxonomy): domain Eukaryota; kingdom Metazoa; phylum Chordata; class Actinopteri; order Syngnathiformes; family Syngnathidae; genus Hippocampus; species Hippocampus comes. The sequence continues at coordinate 6,345,989 of NW_017842060.1, read as the reverse complement.
TCCAGTCGCGATCGAACCCACGACCTCTGCACTGTGAGTTTGACGCGCTAACCACTGGCCCACCCGGCTGCCTGTCCAAAACCTGAGATCGTAATAAGTTACCCGAGAAAAAATTCAAACCATGTATATATCATAATAGAGATGAGTGACATGGATACAGTGTTTGAAACAATTGGTTCAGGACAAAGGATTTTATGCCACATTCTATGTCGTGAATCAGCCCAATTTGTCTTGAACAGTCCAGAAATGTTGAAAGCACATTCTGGAATAATCATCATTTCTAACCCTTTCAGGGACAGCGGTTACTACAGTGGACAGTTTATCATGTTATCAGGTTACAGGGTGCAGGAAAGGGTTAACAAATGACGGCTTCAATATTTGCTATTTTCTAATGCAAAATACCGCATACAAAGTAAAGAGTGACATGAGAGACGCTGTTCATCAACAATACTTGAGTATAATAACAGCATCATATCGTGCTTTATTGCAGACTCTTCCGGTTTCAGTCAGCTCTCAACATTCTCCAGAATTCCCTGGAGGTGTCGCGGCCAAGGTGTCCCAATACATTTGTCCATCCGGCGCAGCAAAAACACCGATTAAGTACAAAGCATTGTGTTGTGACACATATCCTTTGGAATCTGGGCCAATCTAATCCCTGACTGTCAATTCTGAGGGTTTTCTTAATCTGGAGCCAAAGTACTCATTTGGTACGGCAGATAAATGCTCCGTATTGATTTCTCCGGGAGCAATCCGGCATCAAGCGATTAATTGGATGAGGCAATGAAGACGTAAGAACACATCTGCACACGGTTTACGTTCGGAATACATTAGCAGCACAAGACGCACCACCTTGAATAACCCTCCCTGCCTTCCCCCCTCCTCCTCGTCCTCCTCCGGGGCCAAATCTTAACATGTTTGCATTTGTAACACCTGGCAGGGATTTAATGGACTTGATGTGCTACCATTCACAGTGGAGGTCCGCGTCGTGAGAAATCTCAGCGGCAGACATATGCCCTTCTTGCGCGATTACTTAATGGCCCCTGCAATTATGCGTGTCTACCAGAGCCGGCGACATAAATGTCAGTGGCGAGGAAAGAACTGATTGATGTCTTTTTCCTTCTTTTTGTTCTTTCTCCAAAGCTGGGACAAGCCGTTCGATGAAGACGACATCGGCGATACACGCCACCGTGCTATATTGAGCACCATTTACAATATGCAAATGGGATGCGAGCGCCCAAATGCAGAAATTTCATCCGTGGCCAAAGTTCAACAACTCTTCAGTCTTCAAGTGTTGGGATAATGGTCACAGTGACTGCACATTGCTGCAATTCAAAAAGCTCCACTATCCATCGCTGGACAGCTTTTGCCACTAAAACAACACGCATAAATGAGTATGTGCGTGCGTGCTATTGTGCGACAGTGTGTGAGTGTGTGTGTGTGCCTGCGTGTGTGTGAGGTCGGGCGTGCGTGTGTGTGTTATTCTAAGTGTTGATAGACAGCAGAGGATGGAATGTACAAATCATGGTGCTCCAACTGCACTGGTGAGAAGAAACCAAGTACAAATAGCCTGTGATTGAGCTTTGCAGGTTTAGAAAATATATTTTTTCACGTTAAAACTGTCAGCATAACCTGGCTGATTTTGAGATGGCTTTTTTTTTTGGGGGGGGGGGGGGCGCGGGGTTGAAATTCCTCACTGGCTCCATGTTGTACCTCTACCGGTTATTTGACCTTTAAGAAACCACCACTCCTGAGGAGAAACAACCAATCAGAGAGAAGTGATGACAGACGGCTAGCCACTCATTGTAGGCACACTACCACAGCCTTGTATATACATACAATGAATGTGTGTGTGTGTGTGTGGGTTGGAATCTCAACGTGGCCAATTTTCCGGGCGGAAGCAGACATCGCCAACCAGGGCACCAGCAAACGTCATTGTGGTTAGAAACAAATTATTTGATGATTAGATTTTATTTAAAAATAGACAGATTAAAATATAATACCACTATTTACAATAATACAAATACCCGTTATAATTTAGTTCATTTTGCAAACGATTAAAACATATATATATATATATATATATATATATCAAACAAAACTCTGTACTTTCACCAACTTTCAGTTATTTTTTAAAGAACTACAAAGTCTGACTACTTTTGCCACCTCTGTCCAACTGGCAGGCTGCTTTTTAACACGGCTACAGTAGGTTTGACACTTACAAGTCGCTCGGGGCAACCGGGGTTGTGCCGTTTCGCTGACGCTGAATAGCATCACGGGAACGTGTCCAGCGTACCCAAGACTTGGCTGCTTGCGTCATGTCAATACGTGTCGGCTTCTAGAATGACACAGAGAGATCAGGAAGTATCAGCAAACGTAAGCGGGGGCACAGCATTTGTGTGTGTGAATGTGAGTAGTTTGTCTGTATGTGCACGGTGGTTGACCGGTGACCAGTCCAGGGTACACCCTGTCTCTTTCCTCAAAGCGAGCTGTGATTGGACCCTGCGCACTTATTGGATATATGGCACATAGGGTCAAATAGGGCATGTGGGGTTGGGGGGGGGGGCAATTAGGGTAGAGTGGAGCTTCATCAGGACCCTAACATAATTGGGACCCCAAGAAAGGCTAAAAATCAACACCCGTGCACACAGGACAGAAAAATAAGCATTCACACAGTAAGGCCAAAGTAAGGATTTGAACTAGGGACCTCTGAACTGCAAGGCATTCAAGATAACCACTGGTGCACCATGCTAAAAATCCTATTTTAGAATGGAAATGACCATTGATTGGAAAAAGGTTCCATGGAAATGTAAAATTAAATGCTTAAGCATGTATATTAAATCATTCAATTTCCTTCACTATGTCTTCCATATTATCCTCCACACGGAGCCTGAAGAGCGTTAACACCATTTACAAGGAAGCGTGAAATTGGTAATAATCCTTTCGAAGAAGAAAAAAAAAAGATAACAGACCATAATCACTTTCTGTAGTTAAGTGGAATGAATATCCCTTTCTGTTTGACTGAAAGTGCAAAGCAAAGAATAGCAAGAGGGGATCAAATTATCACACACACACACAAAAAAAAAAGTGCTCTCGATGTCGATTTTCTTGAAAAGGGGAGAAATGTCATCTCTGACGTTGAGGACAGTTGGAATGGCAGCACCGACCAAAGTTCCCTTTCATGTGTTTGAGTGAGAAGCCCGTTGCATTCAGACGGGGATTACTTTGGGTTCAAAGTGTGGGGCCACAGGTGTGCGTATTAGGGCCCAACCGATTTATCGGCCAATTTTGAAATCGACAAAAATCAACCGATATTTTTTTTCACAATTTTTGCAGATTTTTTTTTTTTTTTTGCACAGCGACACAAGACAACATATGACATTAGCTCACCACCCCACCTCTCCCCCCTGCGAACCCATCATGGATCCAGTGCTGCAGAAAGTGAGGGACACATTTTGGTCATTTCAAATGATGCACGAGAAAAAAAAAATAGTAACTGGCAGAAAATGTTTATTTTGTTCATCATCTTCATAAAAATAACAACATCAATATCAAGTTCATGTATTGTAGAAACTGTGTATTTACAAATTTAAACAGTTAATATAACTTAAGGCGAGTTAAATTACTTTTTTTTTTCGTATTTTTTATTTTTTTTTGCAATACCCTGTTGGTGACAATTTCACCAATTTTTTTTTTCAAGTTTCAGCATCCTCGAAGAAAAAGATACATCACGTCAAAAGTCCTTCATCGCTGACCCCGAACCTTGCAGCAATGTGTGCTACCTGATTACTCAAAAGATGCGCTAGTCGGTCCTAGCTTGATTCAACACACTTTTCATTTTTCAACAAGTGCACATCCAGCGCCCGTTTGTAAAACCATTGGGTCAAACAACGCTCGTCGGATGAAGTGCGAAAAAAAAAGTTTCAGATATCAAACGGTGACATTTCAAATACTGAGTTACTGAACAAGATAGCCCTCGAAAACCAATACATTATTACGGATTTTTAGAATACCCCCCTCCCCCAAGAAAATGAGGCTCAAATGTCATAAATGTAAAATATACACTCGGCTATAAAAATACAAGGAAGTACAGGAATACAAATATATTTATTTGCCATTAATTAGATATCTTTCACAATTTTAACAACACAAAATCCAATGACAAAAAACACTGACGGCTAAAATGATAAGCAGTATAAACAAACACTCAGTTTGATCCAAATGGACCACTTTGTGGCAGGGAAAAAAACCCCCCCATACATATATTAGCTTACATTCATTTGAATAACCCCCCTCCCATTGTGGAATGATTGGAGGAGGGGGCGTTATTTCAGGTATTCAAAAGGGAAAAAAAATAATTCCAAACATGCATTGAACAACATAGTCCAAGAACTGGAAAAAAGAGGAAAAAATAGAACATTCTTAGTTGAAAATCTCGATAGAAATCTGCAAGTGCAATCCACCCGTGGGCGATGAGAGGCGGGATGGGAATGAGGAGCTGTCCGGATGAAGAGGTGCTGAATAGCAGTCACGCACCCAAAACTCAGGCTTTGCTTCCACGCGTGACGGCGACACGTCAATGTTCACCTGACGTCTGAGCGACCCGTGGGTCAAATCGGGCACAGCAGGACCTCCGCCCTCCATTTTCTTCCCCTCCGGCCTATTACGCTCCTCATCCAAACTGACACGGCGTCGCGTCTTCCGAGACGGAAAGATCCTAAAATGTTGTGCGTGTGTGCGTGCAATATGCGTTGGGGAGGGGGGGCCTCGTCTTCAAATGCCCTCGGGCAGAGTGAAGGGCCACGCGTTGGGAGTCACTTGCGGCTTCAGCTCCATTTTCTCCTTCTGCTTCTGGTGCACGCGTCCGTGCCGCTTGCGCTCGTCGCTGCGGGCGAAGCGCTTGCCGCACACGTCGCACGAGAACGGCTTCTCGCCCGTGTGAGTCCGGGTGTGCGTCGTCAGGTGGTCGCTCCGGCTGAAGCTGCGCAGGCAGATGCGACACTGGAAGGGCTTGTGGCCCGTGTGGATGCGGATGTGGCGGTTGAGCTCGTCCGAGCGCGAGAAGCGCCGGTCGCAGCTCTCCATGGGGCAGGTGAAGGGCTTCTCCTTGGGCGGGCCGTGCGAGGACGACGCGGCCGTGCTCTTCCGGGCCCTGGGGGGCTTGGAGGGGGTGGCGCTGGAGGTGGAAGTGGCGGCGGCACGCGTGGTGTAACTTTGAGCGAAGGAGTCGGGGAGCAAGGATGAGTAGAGGATGGAGTCTATGGTGCTGGGTAAAGTCGGGGAGGCGTAAATGGAGTCGCACTGATTGGACGCAGGGGGGGCTTCGGGGTATGGCTTCAGGCCCATCGGCGGGGGGAGGTAGCCGTTGTACGTGTAGCCCTGGGAGCACGTGTCGGCGAAACACTGCTCCTGCTTGATGCCTCCCTCCACTTTGAACTCCACGTCCGGGTTGGGGCACATGGCGGGGAAGGTGTCCAAAAGTTCCTTCACGTCCATTTGCTGCTCAGGCGGGAAGTCGTTTGACAAGGGGAACGTCTCCGTGTGGAAGCCGCTCTCCAAGCAGTCGGATTTGCAGAACGCCCCCCATTCGTAGCTTTCGAACTCATTCTTGACCACGACGGGGAAGGAGGCCGCTTCGGACTTGGGCTCGCTTTTGGCGAAACCCAGATGGGAGGTGGACGGCTCGGGCGCGGGCGGCTCGGCCTGGTCCTGGGTGAACCCCGTCGGGTGGTCGGAAGAGGAGGAGGAGGAGGAGGAGGGGTACGCTGGCGGGGTGAACTGTTGCCTCTTGACGTCTCCAAAATGCGCGCTGTCCACTGGGGGCGTGTATGAAGCCCCCCGGCTGTTGCCGTTCTGTTGCTGGGACTCAGAGAGCTGCATCGTGGATATGCCCACGATCTCGGTGATCATGTTGAGGAGGGTCTCGGTGGTGCACGGCGCCCCCTGAGAAGCTTCCACGTAGAAGCTGCCGGAGTAGGCGAGCGAGGAAGGGGTGTAGGCGTCCTTGGGGCCCTCGCAAGGGTTAAACGCGTATTCCGAGTTGGAAGCTTCGGTTTTGAGGGTCGCGGGCGCTCCTTCTGTTGAATCAGAAACGGAGAAAACTTTGTCAAACCCCCGATTGTTTTGCTTTCCGAGAGAGGGGGGGAAAACGCGACGTTACATAAACATGCATGCGCATCCGGCGCGCTCATCGCGTCGACGCCGCGCAGCAAGTGTCGCCGTTTTTCCGCACTCGATCGTTCGCTTTCGACATTCCCTTGCATGCACTATTTCGTCCCCCGTGCAGCGGCGGGACTCACCGTGGCCGAACTGCGCGGGCACCGAGCGCTCCGCGTCGCCGAACGCGTCTCGGTTGTCCTTCCTCGCGCCGGCGTCCATGCCCAGAGAAGAGCCGCTGCAGTTGTCAAACTGAGGGTAAAAAGAATCTTTCGCGTTCAAATCCATGTTGTTCAACATAATGGTGCACTTCAAAGGTCCGCCTCGAGGATAAATATATACGTAGGGAAATCGGGGTGTCTTGTTTTCCTTCGACCCCCTCCTCGTTTTTTGTATTTGGATGGTGTTCGACAAATGATCCCCAAATGTGCTTGTTTAATAATAATAATAATAATAACCAAAAAAAAAAAAGGAAAGAAATGCAATATATTCCTTCTCGTCTGTTGCTCCGCCGTTATTTGCTTGCTGTGGCTCTCACGTCGCTCCCCTTATATACACTTTGGCGGCTCCACGGCCCTCCTCCCCATTCATCAGCTCCAGTGAGAGGATTCCCCGCTGCGTGTAAACTTCATGCCCATATATGGACAGAGGATGTGACGAGGCCGTCCTCTTCCTATCCTCCCATCCCGGCCCTCCCCTCCTCGCCCGAACCAGCAAGGATGGAGACTGACGTTGCAACAAGTGGCCACCCTGTGCTGCCCGGGAGGGGAGCAAGCCTTGCGTTAATCATCCCGAACATATGGCCGACATCCTGACTATAAGTGACTATAGGAATTCCTCCAGAAAAAAAGTGGAGAGATGACGCCGTCAATACCGATAAGAGGTGACAAAAAAACAAATTAAAAAGAGGAAGACAGTGAACCCCCGTTCATCGCGAGACCCACCCGCGATGGGCGAAAGTCCGCCAGAGACCGTAAAAATATCGGTATAGTTTTACCCACATACCTCAAATTACTATCCATAAAATTTTGGGGGTCTGATAGGTTCGGCTTACGCTAAAATAAAGGCAAATGAACATCCTAACATCCTATTTTGTTGAGTTACTTGTTGCGGTAATAGTTAGTGGCTGAAAATAGCAGAGACTTGTGGTGTTTGTTCACACGCTTGGTCAATAAAGATGATTCTGATTCTCATGAGCCATGAATTAAGATGAAGCACTGTTTATGTATCTACTTCCATAAGAGTTGTTAACTCGGTAAACATTTTGACTTGCAGTCTTTTAAGCGTTCACACTGACGACTTCATGAAATTCTAACAAGTGTGGCGTAATTCAAATGACAACGATATTGTGAACCAATCCGTGGCTTTATCACTTCAACATGTCATGTTTCAAGAAGCAATGATAGGTCAACATGTGGACTGCAGTTTTTAATCACTGGACTTAAGTAAAATAAGAAATAAATAAATATAATACACATCGATTAAAAAATAAAAAAAAACTGGACACTGACCAAAAGGAACAAAAAAGCTGCAGCTTTTGCAATAAGAAAATTGTATTCTACAATGCGATGTCCATTTGAATTTGATGAATTCTTCCGCTTTACTTTTTAATGCAAATGTATTGAAACACAAAAACATCAGGCATATAACACTGGGTCTCCATTTTTTTTTATATCAAGTACTGACTGTAAAAATTCTGACCAAGGAACAATTTACTTCCCTTCTATCTTTTCATTAGTGCCTGCGAATCATAACTCAATAGATCCCCATAAGTTTGCCAACTGCGTTATTTCATCACCCCCTGGTTATCATGTCGTAGTTATTCCTGCGCACGCAAAAGTCTGCCAAGCTGTTTTAAATTTTGTTGGGTGTGCTAATGGGTACGGATGGACGGAGAAATAAATGATAGATTGAATGGAAAGAGAGAGAGAGATGGAGGGATTATTTGGATGGGCAAATTAACTGCAGATAATCATGAAGCCTGATTATTAGCGTTGATATTTTGTAAAGGTGACCAAAATGCAGATAGAGAACAAGCTATTCTGCCAGACGTCTGTTGCCCATCCTAGCCATTTACTCTCTTCTGAGGATCGCTCTCAAACTGAGGCCAGACTGCACATTTTCAGCAGTTTCAGTGATTGACTCTCTCCTTCCTCCCTCTACTGTGTTTGCCGTAAATTGCGGGTCGCTCACACCATCACGGCGAGGCCCCATCCGAAAACGAACCCTTGGCCTTTGAAAGCATCGGAGGGAGTCGATAACACCCCTGATGTGTTCAGTGGTTGAACCCAACCGTTCACGTGACATTTCAACCCCCAAAGCGTTTTTTATTTTTATTTTTTATTTTTTTGCCTTCTCTCTTTCGGCGGTGGTTGCCGGGTGAACTAGGCGGTCACGCTTCCTGCAACACAAAGTCGATACTCTTTGATAGGCCGTTGCGGTGTGCGGCGGACCTCTCGTTCGGGTTGCCGCATCAGGACACAGACCCGGTCATTTATTCTTTACTCCATGGACAAGAAAAAGCTTAATTCACGGCTGTATTGAAATGAATGGGATGCTCTCTTGTCAAGAAATCCATCCAATCACACCTCAGAGGATGATGTTAAATTATAATCACCACAGAGCAGACTGTAACTCAATAACCCAGTTAGCAGATATGGTTGAGTTTTATATATATATATATAACACGCACACACACACACACACACACACACACACACACACACACACACATTTTCTAATCTGAAAGCCCAGTTGACATATTGAAGGGTGGGCGGGGCCCACCTGAGTCTTCAGTGAATCTTTTGGAATGAGGGAGCACAAGTATAGGAGGCCTGAGACAAAATTGTAAGCCTGAACCTCTCGACCAAGGTTGTCAAACTCATTTGAGTCACGGGGCCTATTTGGAGTTATGTCTATCGTATTTTCCACACTAAAAGGCGCACTGGATTATGAGGCGCACCTTCAATGAATGGCCTATTTTGTAATTTTTTTTCATACGTTGGGCGCACCGCATTATAAGACGCAATCTACAATGCATCCACTAGATGGAGCTACGCTCAGGGAAACGACAACAGAACGATCAGATGTCAGTAAAACTTATTTAAATAAAGCAGCGACACAATTCACTTAACCAACAGCAAGTTATAACATTGACTCGTTAACGTTGAACTCTCTTGCCGCTGCTCTATTTCCGTGTTCACCTGCGTAACCGATCGCCTTAAGTTTGAACTCTGCGTTGTCAGCATGTCTCGAGCAAGGAGCCATTTTGGGGTCGAAATATTACCGTAATGACCATACACAAGGCGCATCGGATTTTAAGGCGCGCTGTGAGCTTTTAAGAAAATGGAAGGTGCACCTTTCTAGTACGGAAAATACGGTACCATCGGAGGACCATTATGACAGTGAAAGCACAATATTTTTAATTGTACACTACAAATGAATAGATTACTAGTTTTTAAATCAGTCGAGTCAATTATCGATTGTTCAAGTGAGTGTAAACTGCGTAACAGAAGTATTGCAAAATCTCAACGTTATTTATTACACATGACAATTTGAACATTTCGGTACAGATTTTAGCAAGTTGACACACTTGATGATGATTTGCTTTCGCGGGCCACATAAAATGACCCGGCGGGCGGGATCTGGCCCCTGGGCTTTGAGTTTGACACCAGTGCTCTAGACTGCGAGCTAGCTGTGCTAACCTTTAATCATCATGCTTCCTCATGAGGCGATGAAGAAACTTCCACTAGGACTGAAATGTATTAAATTATGAATCATTTCAATGAGAATACTTCACATGTAGCTGCCGAATCTGAACAAAAGCTAAATGGCCTTAAAGTAGTTCATTTGGGGAGGGGGGGGCACACAAAGATGTAATCAACAATGCAATGTCTTTGTGCCGAAAAGGATTGACATAGGCAAATAATGAAGCGCGTGAGTCACACGGAATCAAACACAATACACACCATAATAGACATTCACTCAAACCGTGTCATTTCCCTAACGCTGAGAGGTGGACGAGGTATCAGGGTGTACGAGTGGCACAATGCTGTCATCTTTTGAAGGTGGCGTATGATAATAGCCTATAAGCTCTTTCGCTGCAGCGCTGACATTCTCCGGAACAAATGGCTTTCACCCTCAGATGTGCGCTCTAATTCCAGGGGCCGGCAAGATGTTTCGCTTGGAGCGAGAGGCTCCAAGTCATCCCAAGTCTATTCAAACCAATCTGATCACTCAAGAGTTCAGATCACAGGAGGGCTTGGAGCAGAGCAGCAGTTTGGCTAACCTCGCGCGACTGCATCAAAATGCCGCGGCGGAGGGAACGGCATAATGGATTTATGTAATGTTAGCACTTACTGACATTACAGTATAGCGCCAGGGTTGACTCCGTACCTGTGCATTAATGATAAATGGAAGCTTTTTGTTTATTAATCCGCTGGCATCTGTTCGACCGAATGTTCCCTTTTCTTAAGGCTGCTTTTGCGTTTTTAACAGGAAGGACTTGGAACAAAGTTCCAAATGTACTGGCCAGGAAGAAACGCTTATTAATGAACGCATCTCTTGGCACTTTGACTGCAAGGGGATATCTCTGAAAGCAAAGTCTAGTTAGGTGTAAATTGTCTTTTGTGTGATCAGGTCTCCCAAAATACAACAGATTTTTTTCTGCAGTGATGTGAAAAAAACATGTTCATGTATCTGTACTTGACTTGAATATATTTATTTTTGTGATCACATTTTACTGACTGGTATGTGTACTTGCTACCCCTTTGTCAAAATCGGCCAGAAATGAGTAGTTAAGTGTACTAAGTACTCCATTACATTTACTTGAAACTGAGTTTGACCTGACAGTCGTGCATTCGTAAAAATTATATTTGGAAAAAATAAAAATAAAACAACTCTGGCCCCGGCATGATTTTGTGAGCTAATCTCGAATGTGGGCCAATTCAGTTGTGAGGATATGACCAGCTTCCTTTGCACTTTGTTGCTGGGGTGTATATTACAGCATTGTTCTCATCCATTTGTATATGGATGTTTTTGCATGCGTTTAGAAGGTCACTGATGTAAGGTGAAAAAAGAACTGGTCCTACAATGGAACCCTGCGGGACACCCATGGTGCACCCACTATAAGGCGTTTAAAAGGTCACTGATGTAAGGTGAAAAAAGAACTGGTCCTACAATGGAACCCTGCGGGACACCCATGGTACACCCCCTGTAAGGCGATTTGACACTGTTCACCACAACACCCTGCATTCTGTTGGTGACATATGATTTCTTCCAGCTAATGGGTTTTCTGGAAAAAGTAAAGTGACTTAGTCTGGATAGTAGGATTTTGTGTTGTCAAAAGCCTTCTTTCGGTCCAAAAAATACTGCGCCTGTCGCCATCTCGAAGATGCTTCTGCAAACTGCATATTAAACCCACATTTATGTTGATTTCTGATTACATAACCAGTGTTTTGTTGATGATTGGCACTATGTTCCATCATATTTCCAGAACTTGGAGGGGTTTGCTTTGTGCTCCAGAGAAAGGTAAATATATATATATATATTTTTTTTTCTGTGCGCTGTAAATGTAGACCTGTGTTATTTTAAGGCTCTCTCCTGGACAGGGTGTGGGCGTTAGCGCTTGCAGGTGGGTGCCTGCTTTACACTTGAAGAGGCATTGTGGAGTGACTTCCCTCAGGGATCTCTGCCTGTGAGATGAAGTACATTAGATGGACAATACTGCCTTGTCAGATGATTTTTTTTTTTCCGTCTCCAATAGCAAACAAATGAGTGATGTTTGTTGTTGAGCCTCGAAGCGGCATGAGGAAAACAGCACAGTGTTGAGCAGCGTTCCACCTTCCGACTCACATGAAAGTGCCAAACATTAAAGGACGAAGCGCCTGAGTGATGGTATGTTGATGGTGTTGCACGACGATGGGCAACGACCAAACTATACTGACACGAGGCATAATAATGAATCATAAAACGCATCTATTTTGAGTTCCACACCAACTCGCTGCTTTGACTTTTATTTATTTATTTATTTTTTGGGTGTACGTGCGCTTTGTGAATGTGATTCTTCCCTAAGCAGAGGAACGTCGAGCAACCCTGTTCTGTTGAAAATCAGTAGCCACTGTGTCCATCCGTGGATTTGCAACAACCTTCTAAATTTAGAGGGGAGGATGTCACAAGTGAATGCTATACACTTGGGATATTTTTATCAGTCATTTGGGTAAAATCTGCGACTCCCAAAACATGACTACATAACCATTCCATTTTTGCAATTCTTTAACGACGATGCCAGTCCTGTAGTTCTCTGAAAAGTGCTATCGGCCGTGCTCAATTTATTGTCTGCTTCAATAAATAAACTCGATTGTAAACAGAGGCTCATTTTAGACGTCCTTAGAAATGCACGCACTGCCTGCAGAGCAGATGTGGCATCTGTAACGCTGATTAAAACATGTCGTAATAATATGTGAAAATACACATATTAATGTGAAGAGTGTTTTTGCGATTCGATCAGACCAAAATCTCCCAAACACACGTTGTGAAAATGTGTTAAGATCTGATGAGACCAAGGTTGAACCTTTTGGGCATAATTCTAAAGGTACATTTGGCACAAAAACAAAACTGCTCAGGGCCGCCGCCACCGCTTATACATAGAGCACACAAAGTGCATACTTAAGGTGTTCCCATCTTTTGTACATTCCAGACTATCTGTTGGGGTAGGACACTCTACAACCACTTCTACAAATAAGAGGCAAATTGTTCTTACTTCAACTTGTTGATTAGACACTCGAAGCTGTTGTTCCATAATAAAAAGCAGACACGTTTATCAAAATTAGCACCGATGTCATGTCAAAATTATAAACCTTCAAAAACCAGATAGGAAGGAGCCCAGGGTGTTGTATACTTATTTTCTTGTTTGATAACTATTAACGAGGGCAGGTTAAACAACGCTATCCGACGATAATGTTTGTGGCTTGCAGCAATAGTCGAACAGCAGCACTGGGGCCAATGATGATACACATACATGGCATGACAAAAGCAAATTACGCTTTATTATTGAGGCTTTCCTTTCAATATATCTGTCGGCATTGTGGGAAATGCAGAAAAACCCCAACCCCTCTGCAGTTTTTTGTTGGCCAACAATAAAATGACTGAGACAGGTCAGGGCTTTCTGGATGCATGGTGATTTTCGTTCAGTCAGTTTCAAAATTGTCACAAAGCGAATGGATGGTAATCCGTATGGATCGTATTCACTGCAGGACTTATTCATTTTTATTCACATTTACAAAGAAATGTGTGAGAAAACTTCTCTTTCATACCTTTTACAAGTTACAACAAACACTGGCCATGTGGAAAGGTTTTAAAAACTTTAGGAAACTACCAAATCTACTTTCCGTCACCAGATGAATCTATCTCGCTAGCTAGCTACCTAGCTAGCTATTTACTTTAAGACTTGTCAACTTCCTTGTATATTCCATTTAAAAAAACATTCAAATCGGCATTCCTGACAACCCTCAGAAGATGAAAATAAATCACAAAAATCTGACCGATCATGCCACATAAAATAATTATTTTCAGAAAGCCCTTTATAAGAACAATTTGGGAAGGTTTCAGGAAATTCATTCAGTTCAGGAACAACGCTGCCTGGATCCACAGATCAATCAAATACCTCCATATCAGCCGACAAACACATTAACATTCAGCCTTAAGTGTTTTTGAGGAAACCCTTTTTGATTTTATGGATGCAAAGCTGTTTTTTTGGGAGCAATCCTACAAATAAAACACACATACACACACACAAACACGCGCATACCCGTATCTAGGGTTGCACAAGAGCCGGTGAAATCCATCCGCCTCCTCTGAACCACATTGTGACATGTCTCACATAGAAATCTCACCCCTGAGGCGTTAGCTGAGGGAACATCTTCAATCTAAACCTGGATACAATGGGGCCCGTAAGACACCACACAAAATGGATTGGGAGAGTTTAAAAACCACAGAAACCTCTGCCGGAAACACGACTTTCTATAAATACGTGCTATTTCGCTTCAGCTGCCAGATTCTCTCACTCACACATATACATCCTTCCCCTCTCCCTGTCTCTCTCCTATGTGTGATGGGCTCCTCACAGTTACATATACTACATCATCATTCAAATGTTGGGCATAAATAAGAAAAATAAAAGCGACGGAAGCGTGGTGCTTCTTTTGAGAGAATTCTCACATCCTGCACTTCCTCTGAGAGTGGGAGTGGGTTAGGGAAGCCCGGTCGGTACCAGGCCCCAATGCCGCTGTTTCTGCTGCTGCTGTTACAGTCGGTGCGGCAGGTTTCCCGCTGCTTCCAAAAATACTTTCCCGCTCGCCCACTACGGTCCCCAGCTGCCTGTACTCTGTGGTTTCTACAACGGGGATGGGTGAGGTTGGCACACACTGAGCGCTCCGATCATGATTGCGGAATGCCCCTGGTGTTTCTTTAAACATGCCCCCAGACTCCTCCACGCATGGCTCGCACCTTGCCCTCTTTGCTGGATCCATTTTCCCAGCAGCAGCAGCAGCAGCAAGAGCAGTTCTCTTGGACCCGATCCAGAGCCTGCACCTGCTGTTACCTAACTGTGAGGTTGCAAATCCATGACACACAACTCTACGCTTGTCTTAATACGGCTAATTGCAGATGTTTGGAGCACAAAATAGTTGAATTTGTGCTGGAGTAGGTGTCAGAAAAAAAAAAAAAAGTAAGTTGTGGGGAGGGCAGCCCGGTGAGCCAGTGGTTAGCGCATCGACCTCACAGTGCAGAGGTCGTGGGTTCGATCCTGGCTCCGGCCTTCCTGTGTGGAGCTTGCATGTTCTCCGCGGGCCTGCATGGGTTTTCTCTGGGTACTCCGGTTTCCTCCCACATTCCAAAAACATGCATGTCAGGCTGATTGAACACTCAAAATTGTCCCTAGGTGTGAGTGTGAGCGCGGATGGTCGTTCGTCTCTGTGTGCCCTGCGATTGGCTGGCAACCGGTTCAGGGTGTCCACCACCTACTGCCCGAAGACAGCTGGGATAGGCTCCAGCACCCCCCGCGACCCTAGTGAGGATACAGTGGATCGGAAAATGAATAAATGAATGAAAGTTGTGGGAAACCTACGGCTTGTGGGTTCACAGCATATGATCCAACTGCGGTGCAATTCTGAAACCAAAGTAAAGTTCCAAGCGGGCCATCAACAGCGCATAGCACCACCTAATGATAAGTAAACTTTGACGTCATGCTCCGCTCACATTCGAGAGGGAAGGCTGAAAAGCGTAACCCATTATCTGGGGAAAACTGCTTCCGATCGGGTCTCATTTAGTGCAGAGTTGCACATAAACACAACCAAAATGGATAGTTTGAATCAAAATGATGCTTCCTTGTCACTTATTTGTATGTCCTATCATGATAAAGATGTCCATTGAATTTTATTCGGAACGTTTCTAACTTTTAGGGAGAAGTGTTCATACTTCTTATGACATTTTTGTTTAGTTAGCGTACCGTGACTTTTTATTTTCAAGTCAAATGTGTGCCTTAGTCAGGCCACGTTGGCCCGATTAAACTTGAAAAACACTGCTCTCGACCGAAGAGGCTCAAAGGGGTCTATAAATCTGTAAGCAGCCATTAGCGGCAAAAGTCTGGATGCTCCGAGGATATCCCCCGTTTTTCCCCAGACAATACAAAAGTACCCCCGGACTTAAGGATCAATAACCACATGCAATCATTATCATGCAATGTGGGGCTACTTGCATGTGCTGTTGACTGGCATAAGTTAATAGGTCTCGGCGTTGTGGTCTCTGACTCATCGGCACCCACATTGATTTCTATTTGTTGCTCTTTCTCCCATGCAGCGACGCGTATGCGAGCACATGACTGCTGATAATTAGAGAACGCCTTCATCTTCATCAACCACGCCACTGTCGACACAGTCATTAGCGGGGAGGGCGCAACGCAAACGGGTCCAAACAAATAGCCCGACGCGGCAGACACGCGAGGAAACAGATGAAGAATGTTAAGAGCTCGCAGCTAACAAAAGTAACTATGGAAACGGGCAGCTCTACATGGCACTAGCATCCACAGCTCTCTCCAGAAATAAATAAATAAATAAATAAAGAGAAATGTTGGGCCAAGAGCGAATCAGGTAAAGACAAAAGATCCCGGGTGAACCTATTTATAGTGGGGCTTACATAACATACATAGACCTATGTTGGCTCAGGCAAGTTTGCCGCTCCACAGCAAAGCCTGTGTGGGGCAAAGGTTTTCATAGAAAGCATTTAAAAAAAAAAAAAAAAGGGACTAGAAAGACATTGAGCGACATGCACGACGACGGCTAATGCAACAAATGGAGGCAGGAAGGCTTGCTCATTTTGATGCCAAGGAGAATATACACAGTTGTCTGATTCAGAAAGCGCTCATGGCCGCAAGCCCCAACCATTAAGCGGCGATATAAATTGCATCAAGCGCAAGAAGCCTCGTGTTTGTTTTCGTGCAGAACATCGGGTGGCTGCAGCTTCACATCGGATAAACATTACAGACCTGAAAAGCCTGTGAGAGGAGCACCGAGAGGCCCCCCACCTCCGGCCGCCAAAAAAAGTCCCTCTAAAAATTACAGCCTGTCACCAGATCTTCAATGTAAATTGATCATTAGCATAATTATCCACTTACACTGCTTTAATTCTAAGTAGCCCTCCATTGTAAAGTAAAATGGGAGCCAGGCTGTACTGTATTCAAGAAGCCTCTTGTGGTGAATGCCTTATTAATTAGCTCCCCTGAACATAGATTTTTGCACAGGACTGTCTGACTCAAACACAGTATAGAACAGTAAATCATAACTGAATGGGAATCTTTCCAAATGAAAAAAAAATCTAAAATAGTTGTCTTTTACATTTTACAAACGAAAAAAAACAATTATGAGAAGGTTCATAGAAATTCAGAAAAAGCCTCTGCTCCCCTGATGAATGGCTTTATAATTACAGTAGCTCCCTCTAGCAAACATTTTGAGTAACTGCATGCAAAACTATCATCATTTTGCTCCAATTGCTTTTTCCTCCATACATTTAATGGACATACACAATACTGTGTATGAAATTATGAAAAAAAAAAATCATCATTCACTGCAGAAATTCACCGTGGAAGATTTTCATCAAAAATCAAATCACTTCATTGACTGACAAAAATGACCCCGCGCCTCCCATACATTGAAATCAAATCATCTGTATTTGTAAATGCAGGAAAAGTAATTAAAAAAATTAAAATGTAGAATGGTAAGAGCAAATAGAGACTATTTTGTTTAAATAAAAGATTAAAATTATTTTAATTATTCGTTTTATTATTTAGTACCACTGTCGTTCAACTGAAATAGAAAAATGGAAATGATTCAAATGACTTCAAAAGAAACATTAGTCCTAATTGTGATTATTTGAAGCTAAAGTTAAATTAAATAAGAGATACATTTGCTAAATGTACACATTCAAAAAAACTAATTATATGCCAATTATGATTTCCAGCAATGAGGCTTCTGTCTAATTATGGATTTTCATGATTGACATCAACCAATTAGGCCACTCTACTCCCTTACAATTACATGACTACGTGCACGACATTTTTTTGATCAGTACTGAGCGATCGTCACTTATAATCAATATATCGCCTATAGGCCATGGTAATGTTGAAATTCGATGCAAATGACTACATTCTGACTCATCTGATTATCATGCAGTCACATTAGTTAGCTCTGATGCTGTTTTCCTATTATCCCATCACCGCGCTGGGGGAAAAAAGGGTCTTGGGTGAGGGGGACGGATGGCACACTGAGTGCCTTAGTCACACGCATTGTCTACACCCTCAAAGAAATTCATGCATTTTGGAGCCGCATAAAAGGGATCGCGGAATCCATTTCCTCTGCGAGACACTGCAAAAAGGCACAGGATATGGCTCATCTGCGTTAAATGCTTCACTTCCATGTTTTGCCTTCGTAGCTCAAAAGGTCAAATGATAGCCAGCGCGACGGATCCCACCGGCAATCATTGGACATGGACAAAGTCATTTGACGAGTTTCACAATCCAAAGTGCTGAATGCATTGGAATAAAAAACAGCAAATATTCAAAAGAATGTACTATAGTTGAATAAATTGGAAAAGGTATGTGCCTCTCGGGGAAACTCGTTGATTGGTTTAAAAAAACAAAAAAAAACACTTTTTTTCTTTTTAAATTCTCACAAGGGTCGCGGGGGGTGCTGGAGCCTATCCCAGCTGTCTTCGGACAGTAGGCGGGGGACACCCTGAACCGGTTGCCAGCCAATCACAGCGCACACACAAACGAACAACCATTCACGCTCACACTCACACCTAGGGACAATTTCGAGTGTTCAATCAGCCTGCCGTGCATGTTTTTGGAATGTGGGAGGAAACCGGAGTACCCAGAGAAAACCCACACAGGCACGGAGAGAACATGCAAACTCCAAACAAGGAGGCCGGAGCTGGAATTGAACCCGGTACCTCTGCACTGTGAGGTCGACGGGCAAACCACTGGACAACTGGGCCACCCCTCTGGCCCACGTTTTATCTCTAATTTAACGTGAAAGAAATCCCTGCACCCGAGGAAAAACAATCAACTTGACAGAAAAAGGTGTGGCTGACTGATTTTTCAGTCCATTAAAATTCATATTGTCATTGCTAATATATTTTGTCTTACATACACGTCACTTCCTGTAAGTTGTCAACCACAGTTCAATTAAAAGCTTTTAATTACTCAGTGTTTCCGAACCTGCTGGAAGCTTGAGGCATTGTGCGTGCAGTTACTCTCAACACCACTAGGGCGACCAGAAGTGACGTACGAGTAGCCGACCAGCACGCTGCCCTATAGAGGTCTGTTTCTATGTGATATACAACACAGTACATTCAATGGCGTGGGATGTTTCGGCCTTTCAAGGGACAGCGGTGACTACAGTGGACAGCTTATCATGATATCAAGTTACAGGTTATCATGATTGGTGCATGAAAGGGTTAAAATTGGTCCACCCCTACCCCCGAAAAAATACAAAAAAAAAAGTCATCTTCTGCTAAATGTACTATTTATAGGCGATGCAACCTCGCTGCACCGCTCCAAGCCTCCCAACTTCACAACCGCATTCAGTCCATTCGACGGATTGCTCGAAGTCATGAGGTCAGAGTCATGCGCGCGCAGACAGCCAGCATCGCCTCTCTGACTCGCGGGCTTTTGTATGTGGTGTCAAAGTATTAATAAAAACGTTGCCACAAGATGCACCCCAGTGTGAATGTATGTCACGTTGTCGCAAAGGGCGCACAGAAGTCAAACTTGGTGTCTTTTGATGTCAGCTAAATAGGGAGCCCTCACAACAACCAGGCTCCATGGAAACCATGCCAAGAAAAATTAAAAAAATAAATAAAATGAAATAACCTGCAAAACACTGACGTCAGTTGCAGGGACAAAAGTGACAAGAGAGAGAAACGCTCGTCAGGCTGTGCTTCAGGTCACGGTGTGCGTAAGCTAATGTGAGCTACGATAGAGTGAGTGCAGACAAATACCAGGTGAGGAGTTGAAGGCGAGGCGAATAAAAACACACAACGTTCTAAACATTTATACTGTTGGCCGAGCTAAAAATTCCCTTTGGAGGTGGGAGAAATTGGAACGGCGATCGTACAAATTCAAAAATTGATATGTTCCCCCCTCTGTGTGGTTTTCTTTTCCCACAGTATCGTTCTTTCAAGCCTCCCAAAATGGCTCAAATACTTGTCCCAAGTTGAGATAGGGAGCCCAGGATTTATGCAAGCATATTGTCAAAAACATTTATTGTTTGCAAACATGACATGATCAACGCCAAAGTCGATTCTGATTCCCGCCAGTCAAAACGTCAAAACACAGGTTACTCATACAAAACACGATTACTTTTACATCACATTAATTGAAGGCTGATTTTTAAAAATCTTTTTTTTTGCCCTCTCAATGTCAAGTTTGGACCGCCGTCATTTTCTGAGGAGATGATATTAATACTGTTCAGCCATCATTAATAAAGTTAGGGCCGACCAGCCAGTGAAAGGGTGGCTTCCTTGGCCTCTACCGGTGGCGTCATTGTACTGTTCCCACACGTAACCCGTTTCAGCGTACTGTCTGTATACATTACTGATAATATTAGTCCTGAGTTCCTCGTACAGCGCGGCCGTCTGCTCCTGATATGGTCCCTGCGTGTTACTATAGTGGTGGAGGGCTCTCACCGCCAGGTAGTTGATATTGATCCACACCGGTCCTCTCCAATAGGGAGCGTCGTGTTCCGTGTTTCGCTTCATGTACAACGGATCGGCTTTGGACAGAGAGCGCAGGCCGTAAGGTGTCCACAGCTTGTTGGGATCTTTCATGTCTCTGAGAACGTGCTCCAATTTGGGCGAGTCCGGCTGAAGAACGTGCAGTAGGAAGGGGAACAGGCTGACGTAACCCAGAGCGTTGACATATTGCAGTTTGGGAGCCTTGCGAACAGAGCGAACGAGTCGCGTGACGGGGAACTGGTGGCGGTGTTGTCCGGGGGGCATGTACACCTTCTCCTGTTGCAAGGATACGTCCTGAGTGTGGTTGCCGTAGTCGCTGTAGGCGCGGAGTTGCTCGGACCAGTGGAGCTCGTTCAGGAGGTTATTGTCTGTCAGCACTCGGTGGGTGAATTCGTAGTCCCCGTGAGGTTGGCCTAAAAGCTGAGCGATCCGAGCCATGATACCCGAGGACAGGGCCATCCAACAGTGGAGGTCCACGTGGCGCTCTTGCGCCGACGGGTGCGAGGCTCGCGGGTAATCATCCAGACCCGAGGTCAAGGTTTTGGGATTGAGGAACAGATTGGAGTCCTTGTCACGCCCACGCCAGCGGTACGAGTTGGGCACCGGCCCCGACTGAGTGGTGTTGTACCACTCAAACCAGGTCTTGAGTCTGGGGTACAGTCGTCTTAGGAAAGGCAGAGTGGGAAGTGACTCCACGCTGTCTGGATTTAATGACAACTGCTCAATTAGCCCCTGGAGAGCTAAAAAGAGCGTAGGCGGGTTTGCGTTCTCATTTCGCTGAACTACAAACTCGGCAGGGACCTTACTGTGAGCCTCGTCTCCGAGGATCTGCTCACGAGGGATCCAGCCCTCGACGTTCATCAGGTCTATCCAGTGGGAGACGGCTTCTCTCGTCACCTGGGGGTCCCACTTACTCAGCAGCAGCTGGTGGAAGCCCTCATCCCAAAGAAAACCTCGGGGGAAGAAAGAGCGCGACGGGACGGCGGTAAATAACGCGCCCTCGGGGTACAGGAGCGGGTATTCGTTGTAGACGGACTGAACCACCGACTGGCCGTAGAAGTAGCCCATTCCGCCCAACATGTTGCTGAGCGCCGCCTTGCCAAACTTGACGTACGCCCGGCTGTGACCTTTTCGCTCCAGCTCAAAGGTCTTCTCAAACTTGGCATCGAACTCTGCCTTCCTCTTTTCCAGCTCCTGAGTCATCACGGGGCCCACCAGCTGGTCGTGGCGGCCGCGAAAGCTCGCCGACTCGAAGAGCACTTCCATTTGAAACGGTGTCTGAACGGTGACCTGGTGCACTACAAAGTCGCCCTCTTTCCTAGCATCGGGGGGGTTCTTCTGTTGGTTCGGGTGATACGGGGGTTTGTAGGCATCCACGGCGATGTAATGCCTCCTCTCCCCGGATGGCGGGCTGAAGACAAACCTGTGGTTCAGACTGTGCTTCACAATGTCAGTCAGCTTCTCCAAGCCGGGAGCACGAGTCTGAAGGTAGTTGTAACTGCAAAGGCAGGAAACTTGATTAAATCCTTGCATTTTCACAGCGTGGACCAGTGTTTTCCAACCTTTATTGAGCCGGGGAAACAATTCATATTGAAAGTTTCTCAGGGCACACCACCAAACGAAAATATGGCACACAAAGTACCTGCAGACTGACATCATGATGAGCTCGTCTCAAATTGCTCACCAATTAACAGCGTGAAATCTCGGGGTTCTTAATTGAACACAGCGCTATTAGTCCGCGGCATGAATGGAAACGCGGATGCACGGGTTCATTGTGCATTCTGCCATCTCGTGGACGAACGTTGATTTTGTTCTGCCTGTCACTACATGTTGCTCACAGAGATAGAGGAGCAAAGACCTATTTGGAGCGTAATCAATATTTTGAGTGAAACGAGATCTCCTGTGGCAAACCTGAATGATTTCTCGCAGGGCAGCGCTTGGAGGGTAGTCACTGGTCAAACAATGGCGCAATCCAGCAGTCATTGAAAAAATACAAATAAAAAAAACACCACCTTCTACCGTGAACCAGTTATGATACCACATATATGATATGTACATTTTATAAATTGCACACCAAACAGGCGACAACACATCTGACGGTTGCAGCTTGGTCTGCAGCCCAAATAATTCGGGGATTTTGAACGACATGCGGGACAAACATCGTAGCATATTCAAACTGTGAGTGAGATTATTTGGGGGGGGGGGGGGGGGGGGGGGTGAATAAAATGAGTTCTTGCACTGAATGATGGTTTGCTATTCAGCAGTTTTGTGCCATCCTTGAATCGGAATTTTGATACACGAGGGCATTTTGCACTGGGGGGGGAAACCTCACGGTATGTGGTTGATTTTTGATTGTTCGACCCCTTTGTTGTTGAAGGCTGGATTTTTGATACATCCGGTAAGCATGAAATAGATTAAGGTAGTGTGATGTACTTTGGTTTAATAAATAAAAAGAGATATGCTAATTTGTCCATGTTTCAAATGGCATTTTTGCCAGACACCTGATTGGGAAACGTGTGGTCCTATGTGGGCCCAGCAGTAGCGCTGATGAAAAATTATGCCCCCCCCCCACCCCGTCCCCCCTCCATCATTTAAATTGCTCATCCCTGCTTTCAATTGTGTCATGCTCTTATGTGGACTTCATTAAATGTTGAACTGATGTCGCTATTTGTCAACAGTGTCAGCAGAAATGTTTTTAAAAATTGGATATTTCCATCAATCTTTGACCACTTGCACCATTCAGGGTTAGTTTCTTGGTCTTAAATATACTGTTGGATGAAATAAGGCTGAGAACTGGCTCAAACACAGGCTGAAATACCTGCTGCGTACTGCCATCAAGTGGTTGCGGCTATGAAACGTGACTTCATGAAGTATCATGGGAGGTTTCAAAAATTCATCATTGTCATCATGTACTTGGCCCTCACGCATACATTCCCATTTCACTGCCATTGTAACACACAAGTAAACGGTCTGTAGTCAACCAATCAATATGTTGCAGCGCACCTGACAGACAGACAGACAGACAGACAGACAGACAGACAGACAGACAGACAGACAGACAGACAGCCAGACAGCCGAAGACTTATTTTGTGCTATTCATGGTATAGGTTTCTCCTTTGCGATTATCACTGATCCTACCTTGTGAATTTTCACGCTTACCTGGCATATTTTGGACTCGTCAAATCCCCAGTAACTGGTTTTCGGAATGTGATCTTGAAATTGCCAAGCTCTTCGGAGACACCCGTGATGGAGGCGAGGCGTTTTTTCTCCTCCACGTGAGCCTCCAGTGAGCCTTGGGTATCTGCCGCAGCGTAGAACATCAGGGAGATGACTGGAGCCTTGGAGGCAGAGCTCTAATGGGTAAAAAACAAAAACGAAAAAAAAAAAAAAAAAAAAAAGACAATGATCAGTTCATTCGTAGCAGTTGCTATGGAAACACTGTCACACATAAAAAAGGTTTCTATTCACGTGTTGCTTAGCGGTGACCCTCCAGGTCCAGTCTCCACCGTGATCACCTCCCACCCGCTTGACAAACTCGGTGGTCAGTGTGAAATCGTTGTCTCGGATCTCCTGGACGCCAAAGGTGAGCCCGTCATGCATCAGCCAGCCGTAACCTTGCAAGCGATCTCCCTGCTCGCAGGTGTGCCTCAGGTTCATGTCCATGTCGGAAAACTGACTCATCCACATCATACCTGATGGCGCAGAAAGAGAGAGCATCGATTGAATACGCGTACCAGTTTATCACCCACTAGTGACATCTGCTGATACAGATTCCGAGCGCAAGGATTAACTGTGAATTTCTCGCTGTATTTATGGTGCGTGCTATTGGCTGGGGGAAAAAAACTGTATCGTCACCTTAATTTAGACAAAAACATATTTATTTTCCAAAAGAATAAACACAAAACCCTTGCTGGCACGATGCAGCAACTATTCAGTCAAAAGTTGATCTTAAATTTACCAGCTTTTAATTCCACAATTTTTAACAGATTGAAATAAACAAGTGCAAAAAAAATCTAACAAATAAAATGGTATCAAAGTCTCACACGGCAGATATGTTTGTTTAACTTTGTAGCTGCCATGCGCCTGCGCAATGTGAAGGAAAGAGGGGTGAGGGATGCGACACTGCACACAAGCTGGTTCTAGTGGTTGCCTGTGCCTACCTGTCACAATCGACCTTGGACTCCTTGTTTTCATGCCGAAGTAGACCTGAGGCCTGTAAGAACCCCAAAACCTGTCCGGAGAGACCTGGGCACTGCTGGAATTGGCATCCAGGACGCGAGGTGACGGGTGCAACGTCACCACGCGCTTGGCCAGACTGGAGCGCATGTAAAGGGCATAGAAGAACCAGATGAGGCTGACCACGCAGAGGCCGATGGAGATGTTAATGAAGAGTTTGCCGATGTCCATTTTCTTCTTCTTCTCCTTGCGGTGAAACGCAGGGGGCTTCTCATCTTTTCTTAGAAGAGGGGGGGCGGCATCTCCGGTCACCACCCTCTTTCGCTGCCTGCCCATCCTGCCCTTGTCAACCTGAGCATGAGAGAAATGGGCAGAGTTCAGTGGCACGGATCAAACAGAGTAATCCATGATATGCCTATTTGTCAAGCTGTCTATCTGAAGTGCTTTTGTATGTGCTCATACAATACGTTTTTGACTAAACGAAGCACCGAAAGCAAGTTGTGCAGTTTTATTTTTTAAAAAATCAAAAGCAAGTCGCTTTATACAATACTTCATTTGCACAGCCCTCAATGGTCAATTTTCCGTTCTGTTAGATGGATTCAGTCTGCTGACCGTTTTTTCTTTCATCTCCCATAACAAAATACGACGAGGCCAAACTGTCCTACGCTTCCCTTCAGGGACGATAGAAAAGTTTTGATCGTGCCACTTCTCTCCTATTGTTTCTATCGTCACGTATCCGCATAAGGCAAATATTTATATTTCTTATGCACGATAACGACGACGGCAACGCAAATTGCTGGAGATAATTTTACTGACAGTATCAATACCACACAACTGCCACCAGGGGGCTTACTGAACACTTAACCACCACACAAAACAAACCAACGGTGCATAATAAAATCTAACAAAAAATGAAAGTTAACAAATAGGTAGGTGGGTGAACAGAAATAAATACTGCTAACCTTGGGAAATAATGAACAACTCACAGACAATATTCCGGTAATTAATAATCATTTACAAAAAAAAAAAAGAAGGAACCTCGAGGCATGCTGGGAATTCCAGCGTCAACTCCTTCCAACTATAGTATTATGTCTGGTGTTGTGCATTATTCGTGTTTTTTCTTGTTTTGTATAATATTGCCAATAATCATAACGGTGTCAACCAAGCTGGCAAAGGTCGTAGAAGGCTCATTAATTACCATTTATAGATATATTCAAAACGCCCTTAAAGCGTATAAATTCCTTGTTACTCAAGGTTTCTCTGTATATCACGTTTATGTTGTTATGAATTGTTTACCAAGCCCTTTCAATTTGAACAAGTTTGTTCTTTGGAATTTGGAGCAAATTGACATTTTCTTCACATTCTGTCGGTTGACACGCATTGACGTTGCTCATTCATAATTCTGGTCGTGACGACCATATGCGTCTTGTTGGTGTTTTGAAGGCGATAGTCAATTATTGATTTGTCTGTGTGAAAAGTACCGCGATTAAAAATAACTTGGCGCATGCCATGAACCACTTGGGTCTCATCACACGTCAGTCCGGTAATGCAACGTTGCATTCGCGCCTCCTGCTAGTCCTGCCTTAAAGCTAACATGCTCGCGTACGGCCAGTAATCACAAAAGTACGCCGTTGAATTCTTCACAGATAATATAAAGGTAGACTCAGATAATTGTTCATATAGTGCATGGTTACCCACCAGTCAAAAATGTTCAGTCTCAGCTATTCATTGTCCGTCACTCATTCGGCTGGCTACTTCCGCGTTCATGTCCCTGTTCGATGACGTTCTCGCGCGCTTGAATGTGACATCATATCAATTTCACGGCTTTTTGTGCTTTAAAATGCTAAATGAATAAAAATACCACTAATTAATTCGAAGTGTCATGAATTACAGTATATGAACTGTTCATAAGGTAACACATTATTCAATAAAATAATTTATATATTTCCACCACACTATACAATTTCATTAGTAACTGATTTAATTGCCTTTGTGGTTTAAGTTTGGCAAAAGAAAATAAAAAGAAAGAAATAACCTCCATAAGCGTTCGGTCATAATGAAGTTGAATCAAAAGCTGTGAAAGGGAATAAAATCATTTGACTTCAGAGGAGCCTTGTCTGTTGCCAGTCCTTCCCTGTCCATTTTTAAAACTCGTTTGAAAAAACATCTTTATTCTTTGGCTTTCGACCCAACATGAGAGTGACACTGTTCCATTATTTTCTGCTGTCTACTCCATATGTTAGCATCACAAATTTTTGTTTTGTCTTCACTTTCTTTTGTTGTGTTACTATTTTATTTTATATTTCCAAGCCCCGAACATCTTTTATTTGACTGACAGAGACTGCTGATGACTACTAGCAATAAATGTGATTATATGTGAGAATAAGTTTTGATGCACAGTTTATACAGTACATACTGCCGGCAAAAACAACACAAAACAAAAAAAAACAAACAAACAAACACAGAAACAAATGTCATGTTGCCTTTTTTAATGAACGAAATAATTTGTTTATACATATTCAAACTTTGGTCAACATGTAAAACGGACAGAAAAGCAATGAAGTGTCAATGTTGAACAAAACCATCTCAGGAACAACTGAACAGAGATGTCCATTTATGGAAAGGGTGAAGCAAAACACCCCAATAGCAGGTCCACTTCCCCTCTCTATTTCCAGCTGTGAGTTGTTTTTTTTTTGTTTTTTTGGGTGGGGGAGTACAAAAGCTAAGACGAGAGGGGTGGATCAACCCAAGAAACAATGAACATTCTTACAAAAACAATAACAGTGGTGACCAAGATGAAGGGAACTGGTGTCACTTTCACCACAGCTGCTGTGATGATGGTGATGTGAAGATGTCATCTGGGAGGGGAGGTGAAAACTGTCAAGATGTCCAAATGAAAGGTGGACACAGAACCAAACCAGCATGCCTCCTCCTGAGAATCCTCTTCATCGGCCATTTTCAGTTTTTTATCTTGCCACCGTCGCCTTCGCTTACCATACGCTTGCGTCCTCTAGTGGAGGAAAAACAAAGACACGTTGGTGGGAATCATGGACAGTGGATCCTGCATTTTACATGGGCAATAATGGAAGGATTGTGTTCCCTCAAATAGCTAGTGCAAAGAGGCACGGCATTAATCATGGCCTTTATTTGCACAAATGTATTTCTAAATGCTGTTTAATACGAGGTATATGCTGTAGCTCACCAATGACTGAACTGGAGAAGCAGTTAAAAAGGAATGAATGAATATTAGATACACTGGTAATTTTTTTTTTTAAATTGCAATTAATCAGCCAGCCTATTTAATTTGCCGATATTAGCACTTTGAAAATCGGCAAAAATCAACCCCCCAAAAATAAATACCGGTAAACATAAGTCACTGTTTTTGCATTACAACATAAGACATTCAAATATATCCTCCATTCAAAAAATAAATCTTTTTTGCCGCTTTAGCTCTCTGTTGTAAGGTTAAAGACTAAAGGAAAAATGATTCTAAAACAATGAAAAGTTCTGCCTTTATATTCATGTCTTTACTTTTGTAAGCTTTAAAGGACTAAAAAAAAACAAGTTACTTCATTCATTATATAAACAATTTATTATTCATTAATAATATGACAATTAATTGGTTAGTGGACTTGTAATTATTTTTGGGTTTGATTTGACCAAATATCGGAAGCTGCATCTGGCACAAGAAAAAAAAAACATCTATAGCAGTCGAGCCCAAAAAATTATACTAACAATAAAATTGACTGCATTAATAGTATTTTACAATAACAATGTGATATAATACAACAAATTCTCACTACCCAACAAAAATAGGACCATTCATAAAACAAACAAAAAAAAAATCTTGCAGGTAATAAATAAATAAATAAATCAAAATTTGAATCCATGATTCAGTTATACAGGGACAAAAGCATATTACAAATAATAGGTGCGAGATTTTTCTATTTTGTATCATGGTCAGTATGTTGGGACAATTTGCCTATGTCAGAAAAAAAATGGAAGACAAATTATGTTTTGTGATAATTTGGTTGTAACATCTAGCATAATAAACGACAGCATTCAATGTCACGGTAGTTCGTTTACTGCAGGAGGGGTGGATAAAATATCTTAATTTGAGGTGAGGCATATTTTTGGTCAAGTGGACGACATTCCTGATGACTGAGCAGAGCGTGGATTTGGAGGAAATGGGGTAGAATGAATCACTTTCATTAATATTCAACACTTGGTGAGGCAGTATATGACTCATTATGGGTGGAAGCAAGATGCCAAAATTTACAAATGTTACATTTCCTTAAGTGATTTTTTGGATACCGTGTACTTGTCAGAGTAGTTGTATTGCTTACTTTTACTTGAGTATTTTTGTTACGATGACATTTATCTACATTCTGCCTGCTACTGCTAGATTTAAAATCATCTACTATTGCTTGAGTGATCCCCACTTTGGTTCTGTCGAGTGACTCTTTCAACCAATCCAACTCAACCACCACACGCAGAAACAAAATTTTCCAAAGTGACTAATTCACCTGAAGCATGGCAGAAACAATGGTTGAAACTAAAAATGTCCACATTTCAGCCAACAAGAACTCCACTACGACCAACCTGGAGGGACAGGCGTCTCTTAGCTGCTTGGTGATGACAGACTCCTGGTAGCAGTGGTCCACAAAGGTCTCCATGATCGTGTGGGCGTGTGGCACGTCGAGATTTATTTCGGGGAGCTCGTCGTAGACCCGCTGGAAGCCCTGCAGAGGGAAAATTAAAACAAACAAGTCTTAGTTAACGGGTTGTGGTCAATAACAGTTATTATCGTCTTCCCAGAAGACAAAGAGGCCGACCGACCCTGTTCATCTGATCCACGGTGAGGTGGCCCGTTTTCCAGAGGGACTGCAGGAGTTTGATGATCATGGGGCTGGCCGTGTCTCCTTTGGATTCCAGCACCATTACAATGGCCTGAAAATACAACACAAATGTTTGGGCTCACATTTGATTCTTGAAATCGACAGACAGACCAGGACATTTGTAGTCTATGAGGTAATTTAAGATTTAAAAAAAACAAAAAAAAAAGGTAATGTGTATATCAAATTTTCAGATTTTTTAATGTAAAATATTTCAGAGATTTTTAATTATGAGTAATTTATTTGATTACAATGGACTATCCAATTACAATCCTTATGTTGATAGTGTTCCTAATTCAACTTTCTTGGTTCAATTTCGTAGAGTAACTAAGTTTTTTTTTGTTTTTTTTGGCACTGATTCCGAATCTGTCCTCATTTTCTCTCTGGCACATCAGGTTTTCATCTTACCATTAATAATATCAAAACAATAATGTAATAATTGATATGGTAATGTATTTAGTAATACAGTATTTATGAATTAAGAGTTAGGGTTAACAAAAAAAAAAAAAAACAAATGAAATCTCAAATCTTGATGTGCTTAAAAAAAAAAAAAAAAGTGAAGAAATTATTATTAGGTTGTATTAGTAGGCTGCCGTCGATATCTGTATTTGCACCAAAATTCCCCATCTAGCTTTCCACGATTAATTATTTTAATTATTGACGTTACATTGTGCACAACAAATTTGAGCAGAGTCCCCAGCAGCGGATTATTCAGCAAAAGCAGTAGCAATAAAAGATATCCACATATGTTCAGGACACATGAATCCACCAACCTTATGTATAGAAAGAGAGACACAACCTTAATTGAGTCAAAAATCTCACAACACACCAAAAATAAAAATGTTCCAAAAAAGTGAACGCACAGGGTTAGTTCTGTACATTCGGCCATCACATGGAAGGATATTTAGCGATTCTGCTTGTCACTATAAGTCGCTGGCAAAAACAAATGATCAAAGATACTTTGCTGAGAAACTGTGTGGAATTGAATACTTTCCCACAGCACACCCAAAGATCTCTCATGGGATGTGCCGCAGCATCATGGGCGGGAAATTCACCGATACGCACTTGACATTTTATCTCGTTTCGATATTATTGACGCTGCTTTCTGCTTCAATAAGAAGATTGTGTGCATTGTGAAACATTTCATGTCATCACCATTGAAATTCAACACTGTACAAATGAATATTGAGAAACAGCCAGCTACAATGTGATCGTTCCAGAACCCGAGGGGGCGGGGACATTTATTTCTATCGAGGCTCTGCCACAAAATGTTCTTATTTATTTTGGATTGATCGGTTAGGACTGGTACATGACAAATGAAAGTGTAGACCCTGCCAAAAATCAGCAAACAGTCCTTGGCATAAAAAAACTGAATTAAAGGATATTTTATTCCAATTCTTGTTCTGCACTTGGCAGAATGCAAGGGGATATTTCCAGGTGCCTCTCTACGAACTAATGAGATCCAATATTCGCTGCGTGTTATTATTTTTTTTTTTTTAAGCTAGAAAATGAAGGTTGCCATGTTGCGGGACCAACACACTATATATGAGTGTCATTTGTCGAAAGCGAGGGGCATGTTTGATACCTCATAGACGAGCTCATGGTGGAAGTGGGGGACCTCCAGTTCTCGCAGGCAGCGTTCGGCCTCCATCACATCTCCTGAAGTCAGGTACTCCTTCAGCAGAAGGTTCATCTAGGATTAAAAAAAAAGTGCTCGGTGGCTTTATCGCAGGAGCTTTTCAAGCAAAACTGTGATTTTGGTCACGGCACGGTCACATGAAAGGATATCGACAAAAACATTCTCACTCTGGACATACCTCAGCAGGGGCTTGAATAAGTCATACAAGGTTTGTTGCAAATGTATTTTTGACCTTATTAAGAGTCAATTATGGGCTTTAGGAGCTGCCGTAGCAGGTGAAAGTCAATGTCCACCTGGCTTTGACATGTAAAAAGCTACAACTTCAAATAGTCCAAAGAGTGAAGCTCATGTGATTTTATGGTCATTTAGTTTGCCAATATTTTCATGCAAAAAAACAAATTAAAAAAATGCTGGGTTACCGTGTTTAAATATGGGAATATATTGACAATTTCAACCCCTCCCAACAGTTTTTTTTTTTTTTTTTTGGTTATTGTGTTTATTAGATGTGGATATAGCAATAGAATGTTAATAGATCTTCAAAACCCTCATCGGTGTTTTGTTACACACTGACTTTTCGACATGTCACTCATAAACTATGTTGGTCAAAGTCAATCACAGGGTCAAGAGTCAGCATCTAACGATAGAGGCCCAGTTGCCCACCAAGCTGTGACCTCTTGATACATCCAATGACAAATTATCTCGTGAGAATAGCAAGTTGTTTCGATTCCAAACAGAAGAATACGGGAAACAAATGATTCTAAAGGGAGGCATAGGACCAATATGGGGAGTGATACAGAAAGAAAGGGGGGGGGGGGCAGCCCAGTGAGTTCAAAGACGTGCAGATAGTAAAGTACAGCGAAATGCAAGGATGCCTGAAGCCTGAGATGTTACACAATGCCGCAATGAGTACCAACTGTCAAAGTGCTCTTTTTGTACAAACATCACTCTCACTCTTGCGTAACCCATCTACTTCACGAGGCAACACCCAAACTTGCAGCACCAAAAATTCAACAACACACGGCTTAAGCAGTGGAAAAAAAAAAAAAAAAAAAAAACACGGCCGCAGTGCGCAGGTGTGTGTGGGTGTATACACCCCCTCATTGAAAAGGCCCACATCCCTGTGGGGAAGGCACAAAACCAGAGGCCAAAACGCCTTCTGTTTGTCTTGCAAAATGTTCACACACTGGACTGTGGCAGTCCGTACACACACACTGGACTGTGGCAGTCCGTACACACACACTTGAGTGTCACCAAGGGTTCAGGGGCGTCCAAACCACATTGGCAAACCAGGTAAAGTACTCGAGCCTCACGAGACAGCAGACTTGTTCCATTTCCTTGCCCCACCCACTTACCAGATATGTACCCCGCAAAACACACACACACACACACACACACACACACACACGCACGCACGCACGCACGCACGCACGCACGCACGCACACATTCTCATTAGTGTGTGTATGCAAATTGGGAAACACAAACCACTTCATTCAGGCTCGACAGCTTTCAAATACATTTAATTGGCATCCTGTTCGGGGTCAAGGGGAGGTTGAGCATAATTTGGTGATTAATAACTTTGGCAACTCTGGCACACCCTGGTCTGGTCGCAAGCCAATTACAAGGTGCATTTGGAGACACACATGCCATGTATTCAACCGCCTGGTAATGCATTTTTATGGAGAGGTGAGGAATTTTTTGGCGCCTATTGTGGAGACTGTGCGAGTGGATCATCAAAAGCACTATTTCCAGTTACTGGGCTGATCATACCTCCTTGATGAGATGTTTGACAGGTCTGAGGCCACCGCCCACGCCCCACACGTTATCCAGACGCACCATGGCGCTCTTCAGGGACAGCAGCACGGCAGCACGGTCTAAAGCCACTCTGACCACAACCGTAAATAGGGTTGGAGTAGAAAAGCAGCACAAAATAAGACCAGGTACATTTTTTGTCCCATATAGAAAACACTGCTGCACCATCTGCAAATAAACCCCCCTCAGATGTTCTTCATATCAAATAATAATTTAAAGAGTAGAATGTTCACCTGGCATGGTCACAGTCCACTTTGCCTTTGTAGCAGTCCAGGAATGACATTGGAAGGACGTGATCCGCTATGGCTCTGGCTATAAACTGGCCCAACATCTGGCATGTGCAAGAGAAAAATAAAAAAATAAGTCAAATGACAAAACAGATGCTCGAGCAGTCAATTAAAATTCAGAAATAGATTAACTTTTTAATCACACATAATTAAACTCTTTACAATGCACTTCCTCCTCACGTACAGACGTACAATTTTTTTAAAGGTAGGGTGTGTGTGGATTTTGGTGCCATCTAGCGGTAAGCTAACAGAATGCAACGACCTCGGCTCGAAGCGGGTTCATTTTGAAGCACTCGCACTACGACACCTCAGACAGAACCCACTTCAGAAGCCTATTCCCAATTTCTTCAGCAGAGGTGCAAGCAAAATGACACATCAAAAGATTTTTAATCCTTCCTCAAGTGACGGACTAAATGCATGGCAACAAAAACTTCTATTTTATGACTAATACTCTTCTATGTATTCTCTGGGGCGCCAAACTGCCTCTCACAGGCCAGTCCTGGTATTACACCAATATTTGCATTTTATTCCCCCCCAGACACCGATGCAGGGTTGAATTTACGGGATGTAACGTGTACCTGCGGAGCGTCGGGCGTGTCCAGTATGAGGTCGGGCAACTCTTTGAGCATCTTGTCAAAGGCCCGCGCCATGTCGCTTTGGGTTAGCACCTTGACGGACAGGTCGGACAGCAAGCGGGAGGTGAGCTCTCTGTGGCTGGCTTTGCCTTCCAGGGACAGAGAGACAGCCACTGAGGAGAACTCGTACTTGTGGGGGCCCAAGTTGAGTTCCTTCAGCAGCATCTTTGTGTAACATACATATCACTGTGTTAGTGATTGTCAGTGATTTTCGCTCAGACAGTTCAACACAGGCTCGACGCAGGAACAGATCGACTTTCACTGCCGGCAGGAGGTGAAGTTCTCCATGACGCCACTCAGTGTGTGCTTCCCACTGTCACCTGACCCCTGCAGCCTCTGCCGGCCTTTTTATTGATTGTGTATGCAAATAACAAGTAATACATTAGAAAAACACTCCCATCTTCATTTACATACCACACCCTCTGGACGGCCCCATTGGGTCGTCCCTCAATGGACCCCCAAAGACAAAGCATTCCCCTGGTACCAGCACCAACATCCATAAACTAACAGAAATGTAGACATTTTAATGAGCGTCCCTCCCATGGACTGATATGTCTGTAACCTGGCTTGTGACCCTTTCTCATGATGGAGCGTACAAGTGCTCCTACCGAGTACTCCCTTGCGCCCAAAGTTAAATCTTCTTTTCTAAGTTGTCATTTAACAGGCGCCTGTGTGTCTACGAGAATTAAATCTTTCTTTCTGAGATGTGGTGAGGTACCATGCGTTCTTGGGTCCCTTCACCTCAAATTGACCCCTGATTCTCTGTGCTTCAATTGTGTGCAAGATGTCTGAACACAAGCATTTCAAGATCAATCAAGCAAGTAACAAAATGAAACTTTAAAACATGATAACATTGTGTTTGTCTACTTTCTCTAACAGTGATACACTTAGACACAACATTAGGTACACTTGGAGGCATTGCGTTAAGAATCGGGCCTATACAAACGTAACAGAAGCATTTAACGTTCAACGTCAGCCATTTTAGAGCCTTTCAATTTTTGTGTTATTGTGTTAATTGATTTTGATATTGTATACAGCATATACACCAAAGCTACCAAATGAAGGTTCTATTGATCACTCAAATCATGTTTTCACTAACCTGAACCTCTTTTGTGTCGCCATGTTCAAAGTATTCCTGGACGATTGGGTTGACCATTTTCCCCAGTTCCCTCTCATCCACCTCTGGAACAACTTTTGCATAAACCGTGTCTCCCTTTAAACGACAAAAGGGTGCAGTATGTTAATAGAGCAAAATCGGAGAGACCCAATGCAACTACGTAATAGCAAATCACGTTCACATGAATATGACGTTGTTTTTCAATGCGGATTTCAGCGGTGTAATTTACTCACCTGTATTACAGTCAAATTTAAAAGGGGAAAAAAAAACTACCGTACTTAAAAGACAAATATGATTATGTCACAAGAATTTAAAGGAAAAAATGGGACAAAATTTAAAAAAAAAAAGAATAATTTAAGTTAAATATTTTGAAATGTATGTATAATAATATAAGAATGTTGTTAGGTGACAATTTTGAGGCGGCATTTTTTTAGTACATCAAATCCGCAAACCGTAAATTAATGTATTTACATACACATAATTATACAATAATTATACAGTGGGGCCTTTCAGCACCGACCCGTCTTTCAGGTTTTGAACTGTCACTTAACTGATTTTTTTGCCTTGACTTGCAAGCACAAACTTGAGATACGAACACTTTATGACGGACGCCAATAAAGACAATTCAGCTCACTTCTTCAAAAGCAGCAAAAATCACAAAAGCGCTTTTAAGCTGTGTCACGCCACTGCCAGTTTAAATGACCTGTCAAACTAAACATATACTGAAAATACCGTATACCCCAATTTATTGCTTTAAAAATGGCGCGGCTAGCTAGCTTCACGCTAACATAAAATGGAAACTGTGACTGACATGCTTATGTTTAGCAGTAATAGTTGCAAATTTACAACCCTTTAAACAACAGATTTATGAACACAATTGGTGGAACATATGCAATTATATCACATCAGTACTCACAGGCATATATTCTTTGTGTTCTCTGACTCAGTGACTCAAATTACAGCCACTTACTGTGTCACAGTCGTAGAAGTCTATTTTTTTTCTTGGCTATTACATAGTGCTGCCCCCAATGGCCAAGACGGGTACAACAGAAGAAGCAGCACAATGAATTGGACTGCAGCATTAAATCATGATCACCAATTGTTTTATGCTTTAAATTCTATTTATGTACGATATTACCCCATATTTTGATAACATATAATATTGTAGAGTGCTAATTTTCCTTAAAAAAATCACAACAGAATAAATACAAATAAATAAAAGTACATAAATAATAAATTAATTGATTAATCTGTTCGCTTTGACTGGCCTTCCTTTCATACTTGGTCCTGAACTGCCTGAACTCTTTCAAATTTAACCCTGATGTTTATCTTTACTACTTGGAATCTTCCCAAGGACACTGAGACCTTGTGTGTCAGGCAATCCCTTTGCTCAGCGCATGGGACATTTGTCGATTTGTCGGTACCGGCATGTCATAGTTCCCCACTGACACTGTTCCGGTTCCACTGTGTTCCAACATCAAGGTCGAAATTACACTGTTATCAACTTTTTTATTTTTCACTGCAGAAGCTTAATTCCCACTCTACTTTCTTTCCCCAGTAAAGTGAGGCCTTTGCTTGATAAGGAGGTTAAAGATTGAAAGGTTCGGTTGATTGACCTGTGACACAGCCATCTGGATAACGGGAATACGTGACATGCACTGAGGAGGAAAAAAGATGCTAGGACTAAGGAGACACTGATACAACTTTTTTTCCACACCAACGACGAGTAGAAGTGCTTCGATTTCAGTGCGCGCCAATGCAGAGTACTGATACTTGATAATGCCATTACGGCTTGCAATTTTGATGAAAATGTATTGTCACTTAATCGGTTCATTTAAATATTAACATCCCTATTGTTGTCTATGTTTGTGTTGTTTGCGATGAAACATTTTTTTATTTCAAGGAGAAGTCAAGTAACAACATTTTTTTTCAAAACATGTCTGGTCTAAACGGTATTCTTTGGAATATGACTTATGTAGAAAAATCCATATTTTTTTTAATCATCTCAGGGGCAACCGTTTCGCCTTGTACTAGATGGATAATAACGGGTGGATTTTTAAATCATATTCAAGAAATGCAATTTTAGTCAGAATACAGTGATGAGACCAGTGAGGACACATATTATTAGAAAGATTTTTTCCGATTGGACTTTGCATGAGGCGGCCCGGTGACCCAGTGGTTAGCGCGTTGACCCCACAGTGCAAAGGTACCGGGTTCAATTCCAGCTCCGGCCTCCCTGTGTGTTGTGTGTGTTGCATGT
This sequence comes from Hippocampus comes, assembly GCF_001891065.2. Taxonomy (NCBI): domain Eukaryota; kingdom Metazoa; phylum Chordata; class Actinopteri; order Syngnathiformes; family Syngnathidae; genus Hippocampus; species Hippocampus comes. The sequence goes on along the minus strand of NW_017842060.1, from coordinate 6,308,731 downwards.
TCTCCCCGGGCCTGCGTGGGTGTTCTCCGGGTATTCCGGTTTCCTCCCACATTCCAAAAACATGCATGGCAGGCTGATTGAACACTTAAACTTGTCCCTGGGTGTGAGTGTGAGCGCGGGTGGTTGTTCGTCTGTGTGTGCCCTGCGATTGGCTGGCAACCGGTTCAGGGTGGCCCCCGTATACTGCCCGAAGACAGCTGGGATAGGCACCAGCACCCCCGCGACCTTTGTGAGGATGAAGCGGATTGGAAAATGGACGAATGGATGGATGGACTTTCCATAAAAAGGTTTTTACTGGGACATGGATTCCATTCGTTAGCCTTTTAAACGGTGTTTTGCATTTGGTGTTAGCGTGAAGCTAACGCGAGAGGAGTTCTGCAACACGAATGATTTTATTTAAATATACGTGTATTTCGCCTCATTTTGTGTTAGTTTTACTGTAAACGTCAACTGGGAGTGGCAATACGCAGCTTTAAGTGACTCTTTTTAAAAAAACTGAGCCTTTCTACCTTGGAGCAATTTGTGTGGCACACATTGATTTCAAGCAGGGTGACAGTGGTACAACTTCTTAATTCCATTCATTTGACTAATACATTTATACGACATAATTATTAATTAAGTATTAATTATTAATACGAAATATTATTGGGACACCAATTTCTTTATTTGCAACTAGGTGGGTAAGCGTTCCAAGACTTTTGCAGATATGCTGTAGTGTAAATACATTCATTCACGCTAACCTGAGCAGATTCATCGTAGTTGGGATCCTGCAAATCAGGTTCCTCGTCTTCATAAACCATCCCAGCGGCGCCCCAGACACCTTTACCGCCTGCTCCACCTGAGAAAAAAACCAAAACAAAAACAACGAATGAAACATTGCATTTTTGTGGTACAAAATGAATAAAATAGAGTGTTTGCAACGTGGCAGGCAGAGGTGTGTGGTAATGCATGACATTTACTCTGTTAGATTTACTGAAGTCACTTTTTGGATAAATTGCACTGCGGTGCCTTTAGATACAAGTTACATTTGTACCGTGACCACTATCATAACTTAAACCACTAATATCTCAAAAACATTTCCCCCCGTTGAAATGAACAGAAATGCCATTAATCTAATTCACCCTCCGAGGAATAAAAAAATGTAATGTGTTTTTAATGACGATAGATAGCTATATATGACTTTACAAAAATATACAGTGATGGCACAAATAGAAACAAAAACAACTGAACAGTTTTTGTCATACTTTGCATCAAATGAATGGCCAATGTGCCTCTGCCCACCTTGGCCACCTGCGGGGAGTATAAGATAGGCAGAACATAGACATCTGGACAGCATAGATGTCTCAGCTCGCCTCCTTGCAGGGGATCAAGAAATTGGGACTGTGAGTACTGTGACTTCAAACGTTTAAATGTGTTGCAGCGCCATACGCGTTCAAATATTTTTGGGGGCAAATCCCAAACAAATTATCAAGTCAAAAAAAAAAAAAAACCCCACGAGATATTCTGGTCCAAGATTTACCCTTTTTTGGCAGGCCTCTCCCTTTGCCCGTTCTGGATTTGCGGTCACTGGCGGTGACTTTGCCTTTTGGACTGTGAGGGTCCGCTCCGGCGTTGTCCCCTAACTCTGAGAGGGACTCGCTGGTGGAGTTGCGTGATGATTTGCGCAGACGTCGCTTGGCCTTGGCCTTGAGCCTCGCCTCGTGCAGGGCCTTCTCTTGAGGCGTCCAGTTGCCATTCACCTCCGCCTCATTCAGCTCGTCGTCGTCGTCATCGGCGTAGGGACGCTCCGCCTCTTCCAGCTTGTCATCACGAGGAAACGTCTCTGTGAGTGGGAAGGACACCACTAATGTTATTGAGGTTGCCTGTATGGCGGCGGGGAGGCGGCCAACTGCCACATTTCAGTTAAACCAGGAGTGTGCAGATAGCACCGATAGCGATACTGGCTGATCCAGCTTCATGCTGCATTTCCTTAAGTAGTAGCTGACTGCGGCTCCAGTTGAGGATGTTGAAGACTTAATCCACTTGAATAAGCACCTCACCTCAAATCGACAGCGCCTTCAATCACTCACATGATTTGTTTTACAATCACACCTAGAGACAATTTGGAGTATTCCATTAACCTGCCATGCATGTTTTTGGAACATGGAAGGAAACCGGAGCACCCGGAGAAAACCCGCGCAGGCCCAGGGTGAACGTGCAAACTCCACAAAGGAAGGCCGAAGTTCCAACTGAACCCTGCACTTCTGCACTGTGAGGCCAACGTGCTCACCAGTCGACCACCGTGCAGCGCTGGCATCAAATTTAGAGGATGTTTATTTTAACTTTTCAGGGACTTTAAAACACCATCTGTACGGGCCTACTCTATTTTCTATGATGATTCAGTTTGCGCACTGCATACTGTACATGTACTGCGCACTGGTATTCAAGTGACCTGCGTGCTTATTAAATGTGTGAATTTGGAGTAATTACTGTATCAGTGTGAGTTGCAACAACAGGCGGGACTGGTGTATTCCTGCAGGCGTAGGAGGAGGAGGAGGAGGGGCACAGCAAAGGGAGAACACATGGTAAAGAAATGCTGATGCCTGTTTTTTTTCTTATGTCGCTCCCGTCCTTGCACAGTCGGCTCGCAGCAGCGGACTTGACTACATATGGCATGGTTGCGGGTCACATGACTGGCTCAGGCTTGCCTGGAGGGGGTAATGAATACTTATGGAGAGGCCCAAATGACAGTGTGAGCCCTCACTGCGCTATATATTACTGGCGGGTGGGAAGAAGTCCAGACCGCAATCAAACTGAATCCAGACTCTCAACTCATCCCAAAAGAAATTTCATTGAAAGCCAACTGTGTGTTTCACAGAATTGTAGTTCCAGGAACAAATGAAAAGAAAGCAACGTTGTCGAAACGCTTTACGGCCACACCCGACGACTCAGACGAGCATATACAAGCACATTCCCCTTCGCTTGTTCCTTCTCTCCCATATGTAGGTCAAGCGGCCTGTCACTGGCTGTAAATTAGGACTCGACCAACTGCCCTGTGCCAAAACTTGTGGCCAACCAATCAGGCTATAGCGGAGAGCTGCGGGGGAGGAAGAAGAAAAAGTTTTGCCTAAATGGGAGTTGCGCAAGTATTCAAGTCAGGCAACTTCTGCAGCTGTTAAAAACTTTGCTGTTGTTGTTGTTTAGCCTAAAATGGGAACAGGCAACGTGCAGCAATGTGGGCCATTGTAGGGCAAGAACATTTGATTTTGTTACACAACTCTAAAAAGTAAAAAGTATTTTCTCAAATGATGATCAATTGTGTGACTTCCCCCCCCCCCCAGATCCTCTCCCCATAAACAAACACAAACAAACTACTCTGCATTACAATAAACAATATCAGATTGATTAAATAGAAATGTTTTTGACTTATAGGTGAGGCGAACACTAAAATAAAGGTAAACGAAGCATAAATTAATATAAAAGAGGTAATCTACTTCAAATAGAGTTGTTAATTTACCAAAAACTTTGACCCACAGTCTTTCACGTGTTCACAACAGCTTCACAAAATGTAAAGATAAGCCAATATGTCCTAAGTCATTGTAGCACAATAATGCAAACAAATGTGTGGCTTTATCACTTCAACTTTTCATGTTTTTTTATGAAACAATGATACACAAACATAAGGACTGCACTACACAGCATCTAGACACTATATAAACACATTAAGCATAAATATGTTAAAAATAAAGCCTAACGACCGACCGAAATGATGCCTTTGTGATTTCAAAGTTGCATTCTACTACAGTGCAAAATTGATTTGAATTCCATTAATTGTTCAGTCCAAGTATGAATTTGACTGAGAAAAGCTGCTACCCACAAACACGAGTGCAATTTCTAACAGATAACATGTGACCACGTCGTATCCGTGTATGACCTCTTCCCCGTTTGCTGTATGGCAGCCAGGGAGAAAGAGCAGCACTGTTGACGTGTTTGCTTTTTTTCCCTTTTTTTTTTTTTCAAACAGCTTTTACAGTTGCAGCACTGGGGAAAGGAGAAGAAGACACACACAACTCCCCTTTCAAATAACATAACTACTAGTCGACCCGACTACTGTATATGTCACAAATTTATGAGAGTTTGACATTTCAGTTTGAACCTGTACCATCCAGTGGCCTAATGGTACAAGTGTTGTGCAAACCCGACATCTTTGGTACACACGCTACGTGGCGCAGATGCAAAGGCATTTATTGTGCAGAAGTAGTCACCAGTGACTGAACACAATTCAACTGTGACTTCATCTGGAAGACGGTTCAATTACTACGTTCAATAAAGAGTTGATAACTTACTAAACACTTTGACTTGCACTGTTCACCACGACAATTTGGATTTCATTAATTGTTCATCCCCACGACGTTAAATGGCAACGAAGAGTAATGTTTGTCACTGATGTGAAGTTGTGTTTTCTTTCATCCCCAAGGATTCCGTTTAGGTCATTTAAAGTTCACTTGAACTGGACATTGCTCAGGCAACCACGAATAAAATGAATGCACGCTCATGTCAAAATAAAAGAGTGCATGTTTTTGCCATTTTTTTCCCCCCATATTATAACATCTCGTGGTGGTTTCAACTGTTACTTTCTTTCTCCTTCAGATATCTATTTGAGGTAGGGTGTTTAGTTATGACTGCCCCTTGCCAAGGCCATGAGGTGCTTCGTTTCTTTGATAAAGTAGACAACTGCACCCAGTGATCAGATAGAGCGTCCAATAAATAATTACAGCACATGCCAGGCCATCAAGTCAAGTTACTGGAATTGACATTTTAAACTTTATTAGATCAAATGAATTGTGTTCTTCCCTTTTCTCCCCTAGTGGACAAGAGGGTGCTATTGTGAAACTGGTACAATAGTTTGGCTTGACATACATCGTTAAAAAAAAACAAAAAAACATAAGGACTCACTCCTGCACTATAGCGGCCTATAACGGGTTATGTTGTGTGTCTCAGCGTTCAATATTACTGTTTTTAGAACATGCCGGGGTTGGCGCTAGCACCTGGGCTAGTTAAAACCCTCCATCAATTTCCTTTTATTTTGAAAAATACCGTATATGTATAAATTATCTTCTCAACCCCACCCCCCATGTGTCCGTCAAGCCCCCCTCGAGCCCCGGGAGAGAGAAAAAAATCCTGGAGCCATGCCTGAGAAAATGATTAATCAGTGTTTGATTAACCGCACAACCTATTGGTTATGCTGCTAAAAATACTGCACATTCCGGCAGTTTACGTAACATTTCAACACACTAACAACGCGGAGATTATATAAGCACTCCCTTTGGATACTATCTTCAGGCTACACTTCTGACGTCATGGGCACGCACGATGCACGGACGGGTCCATGCGTGACGTAATATGTACATTAACTCTCGAAAAAACGAGAGCGTCGTTTTGGATTTTGGAACGTCGTGGCGCGAGCGTGGCAGACATGTTTGTCAAGGCGGAAGTCAGCGCTGCGAGCTCGTCCAATCACGACGTGAGGACTTTTAAATACGGGAAAATCGCCAAACAGTGTGGGTGAAGCAAGTCAATTGGGGCACAAACGTGAGTTGGAACGTAAAACGTGCAATATTACGTCATCCAACAGCGTTGACTGGAAGCGTGCTTGTGGCGGTGGTCGTTGGGGGTCGGGGGAGTCTCCGGAGCACATGGTGCAGCATGTTAGCCGTCCAGCCCATCCCATGCGTGCACAATAGTGGGGGGCGCATAGAGCATGCCAGCAAGCCCCGGCGGAGTGGAGGTCGAAACCCCGACCCAAGCACTGACTCACCGTCTGCCTGTTGAGCTGAAGACCGAGCGTCCACTTCGGTCGCCATGGCGAGAGTCTGCTATATAAGTGGGATAACAATCCCCTCACGCGGGTTCTATACTCTATGTTCCTTCCTTAGTTTACCAGGGAGAAAAAAACAACTCAAAATCGGGAAGGAGGAACTCTCTTAAGGCTGAGCAGTGGCTGTGGCGAGAACGACACCAAAAGACGAGCAGGTGGACTCTACGAGGCCGAGCACATTTGAGCAGCAAGATAAACAAAGTCTGTTTTTAACTTGGAGCACAGCGAGCGCGGTCACGTGGGCGCGCCGAGGGTGGGGGCTGGGCCCTTCGGACCAATCACCAGGAGGGGGAAAAAAATGCTGTGTCGAATAGAGCGCACTATATTTCACTTTTACAGCCTGTTTGGTTTTAGTACTATACGTCTAACCCTCCCCACCCAGTATTGTACGATAACAGACTTAGCATTTTTAAAATATAGTTAACTGCACCAAAAAATTGAGTGGCAAATTAAAGTGGGCTTTAACACGTGCGAAATGATGGTAAAGCACGTTCGTGACGTGTTGTTGTGGTTCGACTTCTCGCCAGCATGTGTCGGCGTGAAAGCAAATAGGGTCTTGTTGATGAAGACTGCACGGTGGTCAAACTAAAGCCCGCGGCCCACATGTGTCCTGTTCTTTCGTACGGTCCAACGAGCATTTTGATATATTAAGACATTTCCCTCAAAAATCCGTAATTTAAAAGGTATTATACCATATATTTTTTTTATATATTATAAGAACATTTATTTATAATAGTACATATTTATGCAGCATTTCTTTCAGAGGACGAAGCACCAGACAACTCACCGAGGCAGGGCGTATCAAAGGTAAATGTGTTGGTCTTTACAACAAAGGAACAATAGGACACACCTCATGGGTTCAGCCAAATTAATCTCGATTACCGGTAAGTTTCTTGTTGTCTTAAAAAGTGTTTCCTTTCCAAGCAGAATGATCTGCAAAAAACAACTTTTCAGCAAAAGAATACACACCTTTGCTAGTTCAGTTCACTTTATTTTATCACCAAATCCACAGTCGTCCTTGATTTAAAGTAGCATAGGTGTCTGTATCCAACATGATAGACTTCCAGAAGAAGCAATGACGAAAAAAAAAAACGTCAGGAGAGGACGATATCCAAACCAACCTCCTGGAAAACAGCACCCAATAAATATACAAATATATGAAAATGTTAAGAGAATCTCATTTCACATCAGAGTATGCACCACAGGTGTCTATGCTATACACACTGAGATTTCGAATCGTTGCCAGGCATAATAAACGTGCCTGGATGTTCATAGAGACAAATATCATGACAATCAACTTTGACCTCATGATAAGCGACAGTGTTTTGTTTTGTTTTTTCAACTGCACAAGAGTAAGTCTCTCACACATGCTTACAACACAAGAAAGCAGCACAGATAGTTGATAGCTTAAAAAGAACACCACAGCTTGTAGTCATATTCGTTTTAACTAGTTCACAAGGAATCACGTATACTTCTACAAATCCTGCTTGCTGCTAAACACAAGAATAAATGTTATTTTTCAAAGGATCAACAGTCTACTGTATCCCATGTTCGTCTTTGTTTTTCATGTTTCTTGTGCAAAGCGTGCCTGTTAAGTCCAATTACCCCATGGGGATGAATAAAGTTTTCTGAATCTGAATCTGAATCTGAATTAGGCGATCAGTCATGTGTTTTTGTATTCCTGGCAAGTTGCCCTATCAATTCCCTGCTTCACTCAAGTAAAAAATATAGAGGAAATGCTCTCTCGATAAGGAGACAATGAACAGTCCTTTGCAGTCAAAACTCAGTAACAGTCTTAAAGGTGGCCCATGGCCTTCGTTGAGGGCAGAGTTTGGCCATGTTGAATCTAAAACAGTTGCACAGAAGGCAAAATGAAAATGTGTTCTCTATGTACAGCGAATGAACGCACAACAGCTCGGCTTCAGGGTGAAATCAACGCTCGGTGGTGTTCATGTGTTACCATTACCGTAGGTAGGGTCAAAGGGCAAATGTTGAATTATATTCAGCATGGACATAGCCTGTCAGCCTTATTTGTACAGTATCTTGGGGGGCTAAAAATGCTCACCTGAATGTTTCATTATGTCCTAAGTCTTGGTAATCATAATGTAAAAAAAAAAA